>NW_024470590.1:0-187500 GCF_017639515.1 Carcharodon carcharias | reverse complement strand
GGGAAGGAGGGGAGGAGGGAGGGAGGGAGGGAGGGACACACAGAGGGAGGGACAGATGGAGGGAGGGAGGGAGGGACAGACGGAGGGAGGGAGGGAGGGGAGGGAGGAGGGATGGAAGGAGGTGAGGGAGGAGGGACGGAGGGAGGGGAGGGTGGGGCAGACGGAGGGAGGGGGTCGAGGAGAATAAGGGGAAAAAAAGGGGGATTAGTTTTTTTACAGATTGAAACAATGCTTCCTTTCCCCCCCCACCATTCCACACACACAAGACACCGAGGTCTCACTCCCGGACTGAGAGAGCTCACTCAGAATGGTCTGGATCAACACACACTCACTCACACACACTCACACACACTCACACACACTCACACACACACTCACACACACACTCACACACACACTCACACACACACTCACACACATCTATCCAATTAATCCCACGCTCCCCCCTCTGCTCTCTCCCCCTCTCCACCCGTATCCCTGTAAATTTTTCCCCCTCAGGTATTTCTCCAATTGCCCCTTTCGAGGGTCCCCCTGTTGAATCTGCTTCCACCGCCCTTTCAGGCAGCGTCTTCCAGATCACAACAACTCGCTGTGTGGGAAATAAACAATTCTCCTCATCTCACCCTCTCTCCCTTTCCCGATTCCCTCCGACCCGCGTCCCACCGCTTCCCCACCCTCCTGCCACTGGAAACGCTTTCCCCTCGTTCCCTCGATCGGAAATCCCCTCGGGATTTCAAATGCCTCGATTCAATCTCCCGCTAAAACAACTCAAAGTGCTTGGCGCTCCCTCAGTACTGACCCTCCGACAGTGCGGCGCTCCCTCAGTACTGACCCTCCGACAGTGCGGCACTCCCTCAGTACTGACCCTCCGACAGTGCGGCACTCCCTCAGTACTGACCCTCCGACAGTGCGGCACTCCCTCAGTACTGACCCTCCGACAGTGCCGCCCTCCCTCAGTACTGACCCTCTGACAGTGCGGCACTCCCTCAGTACTGACCATCCGACAGTGCGGCACTCCCTCAGTACTGACCCTCTAACATTGCAGCACTCCCTCAGAACTGACCCTCCGACAATGCGGCGCTCCCTTAGCACTGACCCTCCAACAGTGCGGCGCTCCCTCAGTACTGATTCTCTGAGAGGGCAGCACTCCCTCAGTACTGTCCCTCTGACAGTGAGGCACTCCCTCAGTACTGACCCTCCGACAGTGCAGCTCTCCCTCAGTTCTGACTCTCCGACAGTGCGGCGCTCCCTCAGTACTGACCCTCCGACAGTGCGGCACTCCCTCAGTACTGACCCTCCGACAGTGCAGCTCTCACTCAATACTGACCCTCTGACAGTGTGGCGCTCCCTCAATACTGACCCTCCGACAGTGTGGCGCCCCCTCAGTACTGATCCTCCGACAGTGCTCGCTCCCTCACCACTGACCCTCCTACAGTGCGGCACTCCCTCAGTACTGACCCTCCGACAGTTCGGCACTCCCTCAGTACTGACCCTCCGACAGTACGGCACTCCCTCAGTACTGACCCTCCGACAGTGTGGCGCTCCCACAGTACTGACCCTCTGACAGTGAGGCACTCCCTCAGTATTGACCCTCTGACTGTGCGGCACTCCCTCAGTACCGACCCTCCGACACTGCGGGACTCACTCAGTACTGACCCTCCGACAGTGCGGCACTCCCTCAGTACTGACACTCCGACAGTGCGGCACTCGCTCAGTACTGACCCTCCGACAGTGCGGCACTCCCTCAGTACTGACCCTCCGACAGTGCGGCGCTCCCACAGTACTGATCCTCCGACAGTGCAGCACTCCCTCAGTACTGATCCTCCAACAGTGCGGCACTCCCTCAGTACTGACCCTCTGACAGTGCGGCACTCCCTCAGCACTGACCCTCCGACAGTGCGGCACTCCCTCAGTACTGACCCTCCGACAGTGCGGCTCT
Source organism: Carcharodon carcharias (assembly GCF_017639515.1). Lineage (NCBI taxonomy): Eukaryota > Metazoa > Chordata > Chondrichthyes > Lamniformes > Lamnidae > Carcharodon > Carcharodon carcharias. The sequence continues at coordinate 185,561 of NW_024470590.1, read as the reverse complement.
CCCTCAGTACTGACCCTCCGACAGTGCGGCACTCCCTCAGTACTGACCCTATGACAGTGCGGAACTCCATCAGCAGATGTGCCTGGGGTGGTTACCTTCTTGTGAGGTGGGGTCGCTGTCACCTCCGCATCTTCGTCTGCCTCCGGGGTGCGGATGGGGGCTGCGTTGTCACCGTGGGACCTCTTGGGGAGGTGGAATAGCGGGAAGGTGGGGCTGGGGGGCAGGTCCCCTTCATCCGCGGGCGTCTGGTTCCCCACCGCCAGCATCTCCTCCATGGCGCTGGTCTCCATGGCGATCATGTAGGAGTCAATCTCCTCGCTCATGAAGTCATCGTCGGATCGAGGGGCCGCTGGCTGACAGCTGAGCGGAAAAACGACAGCGCTGAGGGAGGCTGTTCACACACACACAGCACCTCAGCGAGGGCAGCCTCGCTGGTCCCACTTACACATCCCCGCACTGGACACTGACCGGTGTCTCTCAGTCCCCTCTCTCTCTCAGGGAGATAACTGTACACTGACTGGTGTCTCTCAGTCCCCTCTCTCTCAGGTAGATATCTGTACACTGACTGGTGTCTCTCAGTCCCTCTCTCTCTTAGGGAGATATCTGTACACTGACTGGTGTCTATCAGTCCCACTCTCTCAGGGAGAAATCTGTACACTGACTGGTGTCTCTCAGTCCCTCTCAGGGAGATATCTGTACACTGACTGGTGTATCTCAGTCCCTCTCTCTCTCAGGGAGATATCTGTACACTGACTGGTATTTCTCAGTCCCCTCTCTCTCTCAGGGAGATATCTGTACACTGTCTGGTGTCACTCAGTCCCTCTCTCTCTCTCAGGGAGATATCTGTACACTGACTTGTGTCTCACAGTCCCCTCCCTCTCAGGGAGATATCTGTACACTGACTGGTGTCTCTCAGTCCCCTCTCTCTCTCTCAGGGAGATAACTGTACACTGACTAGAATCTCTCAGACCCTCTCTCTCAGGGAGATATCTGTACACTGACTGGTGTCTCTCACTCCCCTCACTCTCAGGGAGATATCTGAACACTGACTGGTGTCTCTCAGTCCCCTCTCTCTCTCTCAGGGAGATATCTGTACACTGACCGGTGTCTCTCAGTCCCCTCTCTCTCTCTCAGGGACATATCTGTACACTGACTGGTGTCTCTCAGTCCCCTCTCTCTTTCTCAGGGAGATATCTGCACACTGACTGGAGACTCTCAGTCCCTCTCTCTCTCAGGGAGATATCTGTACACTGACTGGTGTCTGTCAGTCCCCTCTCTCTCAGGGAGATAGCTGTGCACTGACTGGAGTCTCTCAGTCCCTCTCTCTCTCAGGGAGATATGTGTACACTGACTGGTGTCTCAGTCACCTCTCTCTCAGGGAGATATCTGTATACTGACAGGTGTCGCTCAGTCCCCTCTCTCAGGGGGATATCTGTACACTGACTGGTGTCTCAGTCACTCTCTCTCTCAGGGAGATATCAGTACACAGACTGGTGTCTCAGTCCGTCACTCTCTCAGGTAGATAACTGTACACTGACTGGTGTCTCAGTCCCTCTCTCTCAGGGAGATATCTGTACACTGACTGGTGCCCATCTGACCCTTCTGTCTCTCTCAGGGAGATATCTGTACACTGACTGGTGTCTCTAAGTCCCTCTCTCTCAGGGAGATATCTGTACACTGACTGGTGTCTCTCAGTCCCCTCTGTCTCTCTCAGGGAGATATCTGTACACTGACTAGTGTCTCTCAGTCCCTGTCTCTCAGGGAGATATCTGTACACTGACTGGTGACTCTCACACCCCTCACTCTCAGGGAGATATCTGTACACTGACCGGTGTCTCTCAGTCCCCTTTCTCTCTCTCAGGGAGATATCTGTACACTGACTGGTGTCTCTCAGTCCCCTCTCTTTCAGGGAGATATCTGCACACTGACTGGTGTCTCTCAGTCCCTCTCTCTCAGGGAGATATCGATACACTGACTGGTGTTTCTCAGTCCCACTCACTCTCAGGGAGATAACTGTACACTGACTGGCATGTCTCAGTCAGAACTCTCTCAGGGAGATATCTGAACACTGACCGGTGTCTCCCAGTCCCCTCTTTCTTTCGCAGGGAGATATCTGTACACTGACTGGCATGTCTCAGTCCCAACTCTCTCAGGGAGATATCTGAACACGGACTGGTGTCTCACTCCCTCTCTCAGGGAGATATCTGTACAATGACTGGAGTCTCTCAGTCCCTCTCTCTCTCAGGGAGATATCTGTACACTGACAGGAGTCTCTCAGTGCCTCTCTCTCTCAGGGAGATATCTGTACAATGACTGGTGTCTCTCAGTCCCTCTCTCTCTCAGGGAGATATCGGTACACTGACCGGTGCCTCCCAGTTCCCTCTTTCTTTCGCAGGGAGATGACTGTACACTGACTGGTGTCTCACTCCCTCTCTCAGGGAGATATCTGTACACTGACTGGTGTCTCACTCCCTCTCTCAGGGAGATATCTGAACACTGACTGGTGTCTCACTCCCTCTCTCAGGGAGATATCTGTACAATGACTGGAGTCTCTCAGTCCCACTCTCTCTCAGGGAGATATCTGTACACTGACTGGAGTCTCTCAGTCCCTTCTCTCTCTCAGGGAGATATCTGTACACTGACTGGTGTCTCTCAGACCTTCTCTCTCTCTCAGGGAGATATCTGTACACTGACTGGTGTCTCTCAGTCCCTCTCTCTCTCAGGGAGATATCTGTACACTGACCGGTGTCTCCCAGTCCCCTCTTTCTTTCGCAGGGAGATATCTGTACACTGACTGGTGTCTCTCAGTGCCTCTCTCTCTCAGGGAGATATCTGTACACTGACTGGTGTCTCTCAGTGCCTCTCTCTCTCAGGGAGATATCTGTACACTGACTGGTGTCTCTCAGTGCCTCTCTCTCTCAGGGAGATATCTGTACACTGACTGGAGTCTCTCAGTCCCTCTCTCTCTCAGGGAGATATCTGTACACTGACTGGTGTCTCTCAGTCCCTCTCTCTCAGGGAGATATTTGTATACTGACTGGTGTCTCTCAGTCCCCTCTCTCTCAGGGAGATATCTGCACACTGACTGGTGTCTCTCAGTCCCTCTCTCTCAGGGAGATATCGATACACTGACTGGTGTCTCTCAGTCCCGCTCTCTCACAGGGAGATATCTGTACACTGACTGGTGTCTCTCAGTCCCTCTGTCTCTCAGGGAGATATCTGTACACTGACTGGTGTCTCAGTCCCTCTTTCTCAGGGAGATATCTGTACACTGACTGGTGTCTCTCAGTCTCCTCTCTCTCTCAGGGAGATATCTGTCCACTGACTGGTGTCTCAGTCCCTCTATCAGGGAGAGATCTGTACACTGACTGGTGTGTCTCAGTCCCTCTCTCTCTCTCTCAGGGAAATATCTGTACACTGACTGGCGTCTCTCAGTCCCTCTCTCTCAGGGAGATATCTGTACACTGACTGTTGTCTCTCAGTCACCGCTCTATCCCAGGGAGATATCTGTACACTGACTGGTGACTCTCAATCCTTCTCTCTCTCTCAGGGAGATATCTGTACACTGAATGATGTCTCTCAGTTCCCCTCTCTCTCTCAGGGAGATATCTGTACACTGACTGGTGTCTCTCAGTCCCTCTCTCTCTCAGGGATATATCTGTACACGGACCGGTGCCTCTCAGTCCCTTCTCTCTCTCAGGGAGATATCTGTACACTGACTGGTGTCTCTCAGTCCTTCTCTCTTTCTCAGGGAGATATCTGTACACTGACTGGTGTCTCTCAGTCCCTCTCTCTCTCAGGGAGATATCTGTACACTGACTGGTGTCTCTCAGTCCCCTCTCTCTCTCTCAGGGAGATATCTGTACACTGACTGGTGTCTGTCAGTCCCCTCTCTCTCAGGGAGATAGCTGTGCACTGACTGGAGTCTCTCAGTCCCTCTCTCTCTCAGGGAGATATGTGTACACTGACTGGTGTCTCAGTCACCTCTCTCTCAGGGAGATATCTGTATACTGACAGGTGTCGCTCAGTCCCCTCTCTCAGGGGGATATCTGTACACTGACTGGTGTCTCAGTCACTCTCTCTCTCAGGGAGATATCAGTACACAGACTGGTGTCTCAGTCCGTCACTCTCTCAGGTAGATAACTGTACACTGACTGGTGTCTCAGTCCCTCTCTCTCAGGGAGATATCTGTACACTGACTGGTGCCCATCTGACCCTTCTGTCTCTCTCAGGGAGATATCTGTACACTGACTGGTGTCTCTAAGTCCCTCTCTCTCAGGGAGATATCTGTACACTGACTGGTGTCTCTCAGTCCCCTCTGTCTCTCTCAGGGAGATATCTGTACACTGACTAGTGTCTCTCAGTCCCTGTCTCTCAGGGAGATATCTGTACACTGACTGGTGACTCTCACACCCCTCACTCTCAGGGAGATACCTGTACACTGACCGGTGTCTCCCAGATCCTTCTTTCTTTCGCAGGGAGATATCTGTACACTGACTGGCATGTCTCAGTCCCAACTCTCTCAGGGAGATATCTGAACACGGACTGGTGTCTCACTCCCTCTCTCAGGGAGATATCTGTACAATGACTGGAGTCTCTCAGTCCCTCTCTCTCTCAGGGAGATATCTGTACACTGACAGGAGTCTCTCAGTGCCTCCCTCTCTCAGGGAGATATCTGTACAATGACTGGTGTCTCTCAGTCCCTCTCTCTCTCAGGGAGATATCTGTACACTGACCGGTGTCTCCCAGTCCCCTCTTTCTTTCGCAGGGAGATATCGGTACACTGACTGGTGTCTCACTCCCTCTCTCAGGGAGATATCTGTACACTGACTGGTGTCTCACTCCCTCTCTCAGGGAGATATCTAAACACTGACTGCTGTCTCACTCCCTCTCTCAGGGAGATATCTGTACAATGACTGGAGTCTCTCAGTCCCACTCTCTCTCAGGGAGATATCTGTACACTGACTGGAGTCTCTCAGTCCCTTCTCTCTCTCAGGGAGATATCTGTACACTGACTGGTGTCTCTCAGTCCTTCTCTCTCTCTCAGGGAGATATCTGTACACTGACTGGTGTCTCTCAGTCCCTCTCTCTCTCAGGGAGATATCGATACACTGACTGGTGTCTCTCAGTCCCGCTCTCTCACAGGGAGATATCTGTACACTGACTGGTGTCTCTCAGTCCCTCTGTCTATCAGGGAGATATCTGTACACTGACTGGTGTCTCAGTCCCTCTTTCTCAGGGAGATATCTGTACACTGACCGGTGTCTCTCAGTCCCCTTTCTCTCTCTCAGGGAGATATCTGTACACTGACTGGTGTCTCTCAGTCCCCTCTCTTTCAGGGAGATATCTGCACACTGACTGGTGTCTCTCAGTCCCTCTCTCTCAGGGAGATATCGATACACTGACTGGTGTTTCTCAGTCCCACTCACTCTCAGGGAGATAACTGTACACTGACTGGCATGTCTCAGTCAGAACTCTCTCAGGGAGATATCTGAACACTGACCGGTGTCTCCCAGTCCCCTCTTTCTTTCGCAGGGAGATATCTGTACACTGACTGGCATGTCTCAGTCCCAACTCTCTCAGGGAGATATCTGAACACGGACTGGTGTCTCACTCCCTCTCTCAGGGAGATATCTGTACAATGACTGGAGTCTCTCAGTCCCTCTCTCTCTCAGGGAGATGTCTGTACACTGACAGGGGTCTCTCAGTGCCTCTCTCTCTCAGGGAGATATCTGTACAATGACTGGTGTCTCTCAGTCCCTCTCTCTCTCAGGGAGATATCGGTACACTGACCGGTGCCTCCCAGTTCCCTCTTTCTCATGGAGGTATCTGTACACTGACTGGTGTCTCTCAGAACTCTCTCTCTCTCAGGGAGATATCTGTACACTGACTGGTGTCTCTCAGTCCACTCTCTCTCTCAGGGAGATATCTGTACACTGACATGTGTCTCAGTCCCCTCTCTCTCAGGGAGATATCTGTACACTGACTGGTGTCTCTCAGTCCCTCTCTCTCTCAGGGAGATATCTGTACACTGACTGGTGTCTCTCAGTCCCTCTCTCTCTCAGGGAGATATCTGTACACTGACTGGTGTCTCTCAGTGCCTCTCTCTCTCAGGGAGATATCTGTACACTGACTGGTGTCTCTCAGTCCCTCTCTCTCTCAGGGAGATATCTGTACACTGACTGGTGTCTCTCAGTCCCTCTCTCTCAGGGAGATATCTGTACACTGACTGGTGTCTCTCAGTCCCCTCTCTCTCAGGGAGATATCTGTACACTGACTGGTGTCTCTCAGTCCCTCTCTCTCAGGGAGATATCTGTACACTGACTGGTGTCTCTCAGTGCCTCTTTCTCTCAGGGAGATATCTGTACACTGACTGGAGTCTCTCAGTCCCTCTCTCTCTCAGGGAGATATCTGTACACTGACTGGTGTCTCTCAGTCCCTCTCTCTCAGGGAGATATTTGTATACTGACTGGTGTCTCTCAGTCCCCTCTCTCTCAGGGAGATATCTGCACACTGACTGGTGTCTCTCAGTCCCTCTCTCTCAGGGAGATATCGATACACTGACTGGTGTCTCTCAGTCCCGCTCTCTCACAGGGAGATATCTGTACACTGACTGGTGTCTCTCAGTCCCTCTGTCTCTCAGGGAGATATCTGTACACTGACTGGTGTCTCAGTCCCTCTTTCTCAGGGAGATATCTGTACACTGACTGGTGTCTCTCAGTCTCCTCTCTCTCTCAGGGAGATATCTGTCCACTGACTGGTGTCTCAGTCCCTCTCTCAGGGAGATATCTGTACACTGACTGGTGTGTCTCAGTCCCTCCCTCTCTCTCTCAGGGAAATATCTGTACACTGACTGGCGTCTCTCAGTCCCTCTCTCTCAGGGAGATATCTGTACACTGACTGTTGTCTCTCAGTCACCGCTCTATCCCAGGGAGATATCTGTACACTGACTGGTGACTCTCAGTCCCTTCTCTCTCTCAGGGAGATATCTGTACACTGACTGGTGTCTCTCAGTCCCTTCTCTCTCTCAGGGAGATATCTGTACACTGACTGGTGTCTCTCAGTCCCTCTCCCTCTCAGGGAGATATCTGTACACGGACTGGTGCCTCTCAGTCCCTTCTATCTCAGGCACATATCTGTACACTGACTGGTGTCTCTCATTCCCTCTCTCTCACCGGGAGATATCTGTACACTGACTGGTGTCTCCCATACCTCTCTCTCTCAGGGAGATATCTGTACACTGACTGGTGTCTCTCAGTCCCTCTCTCTCTCAGGGAGATATCTGTACACTGACTGGTGTCTGTCAGTCCCCTCTCTCTCAGGGAGATATCTGTGCACTGACTGGTGTCTCTCAGTCCCTCTCTCTCTCAGGGAGATAACTGTACGCTGACTGGTGTCTCAGTCACCTCTCTCTCAGGGAGATATCTGTACACTGACAGGTGTCGCTCAGTCCCCTCTCTCTGGGAGATATCTGTACACTGACTGGTGTCTCAGTCCCTCTCTCTCTCAGGGAGATATCTGTACACTGACTGGTGTCTCAATCCGTCTCTCTCAGGGAGATATCTGTACACTGACTGGTGTCTCAGTCCTGTCTCTCTCAGGGAGATATCTGTACACTGACTGGTGTGCTCTGTCCCCTCTGTCTCTCTCAGGGAGATATCTGTACACTGACTGGTGTCTCTCAGTCCCTCTCTCTCAGGGAGATATCTGTACACTGACTGGTGTCTCTCAGTCCCCTCTCTCTCTCTTCGAGATATCTGTACACTGACTGGTGTCTCTCAGTCCCTCTCTCTCAGGGAGATATCTGTACACTGACTGGAGTCTCTCAGGCCCTCTCTCTCAGGGAGATATCTGTACAATGACTGGTGTCTCTCAGTCCCTCTCTCTCAGGGAGATATCTGTACACTGACTGGTGTCTCTCAGTCCCCTTTCTTCGCAGGGAGATATCTGTACACTGACTGGTGTCTCAGTCCCCTCTCTCTCAGGGAGATATCTGTACACTGACTGGTGTCTCACTCCCTCTCTCAGGGAGATATCTGTACACTGACTGGTTTGTCTCACACCCTCTCTCACACTCAGGGAGATATCTGTACACTGACTGGTGTCTCTCAGTCCCTCTCTCTCTCAGGGAGATATCTGTACACTGACTGGAGTCTCTCAGTCCCTTCTCTCTCAGGGAGATATCTGTACACTGACTGGTGTCTCTCAGTCCTTCTCTCTCTCTCAGGGAGATATCTGTACACTGACTGGTGTCTCTCAGTCCCTCTCTCGCTCAGGGAGATATCGATACACTGACTGGTGTCTCTCATCCCTCTCTCAGGGAGATATCTGTACAATGACTGGAGTCTCTCAGTCCCACTCTCTCTCAGGGAGATATCTGTACACTGACTGGTGTCTCTCAGTCCTCTCTCTCTCTCAGGGAGATATCTGTACACTGACTGGTGTCTCTCAGTCCCTCTCTCGCTCAGGGAGATATCGATACACTGACTGGTGTCTCTCAGTCCCGCTCTCTCACAGGGAGATATCTGTACACTGACTGGTGTCTCTCAGTCCCTCTGTCTCTCAGGGAGATATCTGTACACTGACTGGTGTCTCAGTCCCTCTTTCTCAGGGAGATATCTGTACACTGACTGGTGTCTCTCAGTCTCCTCTCTCTCTCAGGGAGATATCTGTCCACTGACTGGTGTCTCAGTCCCTCTCTCAGGGAGATATCTGTACACTGACTGGCGTCTCTCAATCCCTTCTCTCTCTCAGGGAGATATCTGTACACTGACTGGTGTCTCTCAGTCCCCTCTGTCTCTCTCAGGGAGATATCTGTACACTGACTGGTGTCTCTCAGTCTCTCTCTCTCCAGGGAGATATCTGTACACTGACTGGTGTCTCTCAGTCCTTCTCTCTCTCAGGGAGATATCTGTACACTGACTGGTGTCTCTCAGTCCCTCTCTCTCTCAGGGAGATATCTGTACACTGACTGGTGTCTCTCAGTCCCCTCTCTCTCTCAGGGAGATATCTGTACACTGACCGGTGTCTCTCAGTCCCTCACTCTCTCAGGGAGATATCTGTACACTGACTGGTGTCTCTCAGTCCCTCTCTCTCTCAGGGAGATATCTGTACACTGACTGGTGTCTCTCAGTCCCTCTCTCTCTCAGGGAGATATCTGTACACTGACTGGTGTCTCTCAGTCCCCTCTCTCTCAGGGAGATATCTGTACACTGACTGGTGTCTCAGTCCCTCTCTCTCTCAGGGAGATATCTGTACACTGACTGGTGTCTCAGTCCCTCTCTCTCTCAGGGAGATATCTGTACACTGACTGGTGTGTCTCAGTCCCTCTCTGTCTCTCAGGGAGATATCTCTACACTGACTGGTGTGTCTCAGTCCCCTCTCTCTCACGGAGATATCGGTACAGTGACAGGTGTCTCTCAGTCCCCTCTCTCTCAGGGAGATATCTGTACACTGACTGGTGTCTCAGTCCCCTCTCTCTCAGGGAGATATCTGTACACTGACTGGTGTCTCACTCCCTCTCTCAGGGAGATATCTGTACACTGACTGGTGCCTCTCAGTCCCTCTCTATGGTGGATAAATCTGTACAATGACTGGTGTCTCTCAGTCCCTCTCTCTCAGGGAGATATCTGTACACTGACTGGTGTGTCTCAGTCCCCAATCTCTCAGGGACATATCTGTACACTGACTGGAGTCTCTCAGTCCCTCTCTCTCTCAGGGAGATATCTGTACACTGACAGGTGTCTCTCAGTCCCTCTCTCTCAGGGAGATATCTGTACACTGACTGGTGTCTCTCAGTGCCTCTCTCTCTCAGGGAGATATCTGTACACTGACTGGTGTCTCAGTCACCTCTCTCTCAGGGAGATATCCGTATACTGACTGGTGTCGCTCAGTCCCCTCTCTCTCAGGGGGATATCTGTACACTGACTGGTGTCTCAGTCCCTCTCTCTCTCAGGGAGATATCTGTACACAGACTGGTGTCGCAGTCCCCTCTCTCTCAGGGAGATATCTGAACACTGACTGGTGTGTCTCACTCCCTCTCTCAGGGAGATATCTATACACTGACTGGTGTGTCTCAGTCCCTCTCGCTCTCTCAGGGAGATATCTGTACACTGACTGGTGTCTCCCAGTCCCCTCTTTCTTTCGCAAGGAGATATCTGTACACTGACGGGAGTCTCTCAGTCCCTCTCTCTCTCAGGGAGATATCTGTACACTGACTGGTGTCTCTCAGTCCCTCTCTCTCAGGGAGATATCTGCACACTGACTGGTGTCTCTCAGTCTCTCTCTCTCAGGGAGATATCGATACACTGACTGGTGTCTCTCAGTCCCGCTCTCTCACAGGGAGATATCTGTACACTGACTGGTGTCTCTCAGTCCCTCTGTCTCTCAGGGAGATATCTGTACACTGACTGGTGTCTCTCAGTCCCCTCTCTCTCAGGGAGATATCTGTACACTGACTGGTGTCTCTCAGTCCCCTCTCTCTCAGGGAGATATCTGTACACTGACTGGTGTCTCTCAGTCCCCTCTCTCTCAGGGAGATATCTGTACACTGACTGGTGTCTCTCAGTCCCTCTCTCTCTCAGGGAGATATCTGTACACTGACTGGTGTCTCTCAGTCCCCTCTCTCTCAGGGAGATATCTGTACACTGACTGGTGTCTCTCAGTCCCCTCTCTCTCAGGGAGATATCTGTACACTGACTGGTGTCTCTCAGTCCCTCTCTCTCTCAGGGAGATATCTGTACACTGACTGGTGTCTCTCAGTCCCTCTCTCTCAGGGAGATATCTGTACACTGACTGGTGTCTCTCAGTCCTCTCTCTCTCAGGGAGATATCTGTACACTGACTGGTGTCTCTCAGTCCCTCTCTCTCTCAGGGAGATATCTGTACACTGACTGGTGTCTCTCAGTCCCCTCTCTCTCAGGGAGATATCTGTACACTGACTGGTGTCTCTCAGTCCCTCTCTCTCAGGGAGATATCTGTACACTGACTGGTGTCTCTCAGTCCCTCTCTCTCTCAGGGAGATATCTGTACACTGACTGGTGTCTCTCAGTCCCCTCTCTCTCTCAGGGAGATATCTGTACACTGACTGGTGTCTCTCAGTCCCTCTCTCTCAGGGAGATATCTGTACACTGACTGGTGTCTCTCAGTCCCTCTCTCTCAGGGAGATATCTGTACACTGACTGGTGTCTCTCTCTCTCTCTCAGGGAGATATCTGTACACTGACTGGTGTCTCTCAGTCCCTCTCTCTCTCAGGGAGATATCTGTACACTGACTGGTGTCTCTCAGTCCCTCTCTCTCTCAGGGAGATATCTGTACACTGACTGGTGTCTCTCAGTCCCCTCTCTCTCAGGGAGATATCTGTACACTGACTGGTGTCTCTCAGTCCCCTCTCTCTCTCAGGGAGATATCTGTACACTGACTGGTGTCTCTCAGTCCTCTCTCTCTCAGGGAGATATCTGTACACTGACTGGTGTCTCTCAGTCCCTCTCTCTCTCAGGGAGATATCTGTACACTGACTGGTGTCTCTCAGTCCCTCTCTCTCTCAGGGAGATATCTGTACACTGACTGGTGTCTCTCAGTCCTCTCTCTCTCAGGGAGATATCTGTACACTGACTGGTGTCTCTCAGTCCCCTCTCTCTCAGGGAGATATCTGTACACTGACTGGTGTCTCTCAGTCCCTCTCTCTCTCAGGGAGATATCTGTACACTGACTGGTGTCTCTCAGTCCCCTCTCTCTCAGGGAGATATCTGTACACTGACTGGTGTCTCTCAGTCCCCTCTCTCTCAGGGAGATATCTGTACACTGACTGGTGTCTCTCAGTCTCTCTCTCTCAGGGAGATATCTGTACACTGACTGGTGTCTCTCAGTCCCCTCTCTCTCAGGGAGATATCTGTACACTGACTGGTGTCTCTCAGTCCCCTCTCTCTCAGGGAGATATCTGTACACTGACTGGTGTCTCTCAGTCCCTCTCTCTCTCAGGGAGATATCTGTACACTGACTGGTGTCTCTCAGTCCCCTCTCTCTCAGGGAGATATCTGTACACTGACTGGTGTCTCTCAGTCCCTCTCTCTCAGGGAGATATCTGTACACTGACTGGTGTCTCTCAGTACCTCTCTCTCTCAGGGAGATATCTGTACACTGACTGGTGTCTCTCAGTCCCCTCTCTCTCAGGGAGATATCTGTACACTGACTGGTGTCTCTCAGTCCCCTCTCTCTCAGGGAGATATCTGTACACTGACTGGTGTCTCTCAGTCCCTCTCTCTCTCAGGGAGATATCTGTACACTGACTGGTGTCTCTCAGTCCCTCTCTCTCTCAGGGAGATATCTGTACACTGACTGGTGTCTCTCAGTCCCCTCTCTCTCAGGGAGATATCTGTACACTGACTGGTGTCTCTCAGTCCCCTCTCTCTCAGGGAGATATCTGTACACTGACTGGTGTCTCTCAGTCCCCTCTCTCTCAGGGAGATATCTGTACACTGACTGGTGTCTCTCAGTCCCTCTCTCTCTCAGGGAGATATCTGTACACTGACTGGTGTCTCTCAGTCCCTCTCTCTCTCAGGGAGATATCTGTACACTGACTGGTGTCTCTCAGTCCCTCTCTCTCTCAGGGAGATATCTGTACGCTGATTGGAGTCTCTCAGTCCCTCTCTCTCAGGGAGATATCTGTACACTGACTGGTGTCTCTCAGTCCCCTCTCTCTCAGGGAGATATCTGTACACTGACTGGTGTCTCTCAGTCCCTCTCTCTCAGGGAGATATCTGTACACTGACTGGTGTCTCTCAGTCCCTCTCTCTCTCAGGGAGATATCTGTACACTGACTGGTGTCTCTCAGTCCCTCTCTCTCTCAGGGAGATATCTGTACACTGACTGGTGTCTCTCAGTCCCCTCTCTCTCAGGGAGATACCTGTACACTGACTGGTGTCTCTCAGTCCCTCTCTCTCTCAGGGAGATATCTGTACACTGACTGGTGTCTCACAGTCCCTCTCTCTCAGGGAGATATCTGTACACTGACTGGTGTCTCTCAGTCCCTCTCTCTCTCAGGGAGATATCTGTACACTGACTGGTGTCTCTCAGTCCCCTCTCTCTCAGGGAGATATCTGTACACTGACTGGTGTCTCTCAGTCCTCTCTCTCTCAGGGAGATATCTGTACACTGACTGGTGTCTCTCAGTCCCCTCTCTCTCAGGGAGATATCTGTACACTGACTGGTGTCTCTCAGTCCCTCTCTCTCTCAGGGAGATATCTGTACACTGACTGGTGTCTCTCAGTCCCTCTCTCTCTCAGGGAGATATCTGTACACTGACTGGTGTCTCTCAGTCCCTCTCTCTCTCAGGGAGATATCTGTACACTGACTGGTGTCTCTCAGTCCCTCTCTCTCTCAGGCAGCTATCTGTACACTGACTGGTGTCTCTCAGTCCCTCTCTCTCTCAGGGAGATATCTGTACACTGACTGGTGTCTCTCAGTCCCTCTCTCTCTCAGGGAGATATCTGTACACTGACTGGTGTCTCTCAGTCCCCTCTCTCTCAGGGAGATATCTGTACACTGACTGGTGTCTCTCAGTCCCTCTCTCTCAGGGAGATATCTGTACACTGACTGGTGTCTCTCAGTCCCTCTCTCTCAGGGAGATATCTGTACACTGACTGGTGTCTCTCAGTCCCCTCTCTCTCATGAGATATCTGTACACTGACTGGTGTCTCTCAGTCCCTCTCTCTCTCAGGGAGATATCTGTACACTGACTGGTGTCTCTCAGTCCCTCTCTCTCAGGGAGATATCTGTACACTGAATGGTGTCTCTCAGTCCTGTCTCTCTGGGGGATATCTGTACACTGACTGGTGTCTCTCAGTCCCCTCTCTCTCTGGGATATATCTGTACACTGACTGGTGTCTCTCAGTCCCCTCTCTCTCAGGGAGATATCTGTACACTGACTGGTGTCTCTCAGTCCTGTCTCTCAGGGAGATATCTGTACACTGACTGGTGTCTCTCAGTCCCTCTCTCTCTCAGGGAGATATCTGTACACTGACTGGTGTCTCTCAGTCCCCTCTCTCTCAGGGAGATATCTGTACACTGACTGGTGTCTCTCAGTCCCCTCTCTCTCAGGGAGATATCTGTACACTGACTGGTGTCTCTCATTCCTCTCTCTCTCTCTCAGGGAGATATCTGTACACTGACTGGTGTCTCTCAGTCCCTCTCTCTCTCAGGGAGATATCTGTACACTGACTGGTGTCTCTCAGTCCCCTCACTCTCAGGGAGATATCTGTTCACTGACTGGTGACTCTCAGTCCCTCAATCTCAGGGGGCTATCTGTACACTGACTGGTGTCTCTCAGTCCCCTCTCTCTCTGGGAGATATCTGTACACTGACTGGTGTCTCTCAGTCCATTCTCTCTCAGGGTGATATGTGTACACTGACTGGTGTCTCTCAGTCCCTCTTTCTCTCAGGGAGATATCTGTACACTGACTGGTGTCTCTCAGTCCCTCTCTCTCTCAGGGAGATATCGGTACACTGACTGGTGTCTGTCAGTCCCTCTCTCTCTCAGGGAGATATCTGTACACTGACTGGTGTCTCTCAGTCCTCTCTCTCTCAGGGAGATATCTCTACACTGACTGGTGTCTCTCAGTCCCTATCTCTCTCTCAGGGAGATATCTGTATACTGACTGGTGTCTCTCAGTCCCCTCTCTCTCAGGGAGATATCTGTACACTGACTGGTGTCGCTCAGTCCCCTCTCTCTCTGAAAGATTTCTGTACACTGATTGGTGTCTCCCAGTCCCACTCTCTCTCAGGGAGATATCTGTACACTGATTGGTGTCTCTCAGTCCCCTCTCTCTCAGGGAGATATCTGTACACTGACTGGTGTCTCTCAGTCCCTCTCTCTCTCAGGGAGATATCTGTACACTGACTGGTGTCTCTCAGTCCCTCTCTCTCTCAGGGAGATATCTGTACACTGACTGGTGTCTCTCAGTCCCTTCTCGCTCTCAGGGCGATATCTCACACTGACTGGTGTCTCTCAGTCCCTCTCTCTCTCAGGGAGATATCTGTACACTGACTGGTGTCTCTCAGTCCTCTCTCTCTCAGGGAGATATCTGTACACTGACTGGTGTCTCTCAGTCCCTCTCTCTCAGGGAGATATCTGTACACTGACTGGTGTCTCTCAGTCTCTCTCTCTCAGGGAGATATCTGTACACTGACTGGTGTCTCTCAGTCCCCCTCTCTCTCAGGGAGATATCTGTACACTGACTGGTGTCTCTCAGTCCCCTCTCTCTCAGGGAGATATCTGTACACTGACTGGTGTCTCTCAGTCCCCTCTCTCTCTCAGGGAGATATCTGTACACTGACTGGTGTCTCTCAGTCCCTCTCTCTCAGGGAGATATCTGTACACTGACTGGTGTCTCTCAGTCCCTCTCTCTCTCAGGGAGATATCTGTACACTGACTGGTGTCTCTCAGTCCTCTCTCTCTCAGGGAGATATCTGTACACTGACTGGTGTCTCTCAGTCCCCTCTCTCTCAGGGAGATATCTGTACACTGACTGGTGTCTCTCAGTCCCCTCTCTCTCAGGGAGATATCTGTACACTGACTGGTGTCTCTCAGTCCCTCTCTCTCTCAGGGAGATATCTGTACACTGACTGGTGTCTCTCAGTCCCTCTCTCTCTCAGGGAGATATCTGTACACTGACTGGTGTCTCTCAGTCCCTCTCTCTCTCAGGGAGATATCTGTACACTGACTGGTGTCTCTCAGTCTCTCTCTCTCAGGGAGATATCTGTACACTGACTGGTGTCTCTCAGTCCTCTCTCTCTCAGGGAGATATCTGTACACTGACTGGTGTCTCTCAGTCCCTCTCTCTCTCAGGGAGATATCTGTACACTGACTGGTGTCTCTCAGTCCCCTCTCTCTCAGGGAGATATCTGTACACTGACTGGTGTCTCTCAGTCCCTCTCTCTCAGGGAGATATCTGTACACTGACTGGTGTCTCTCAGTCCCCTCTCTCTCAGGGAGATATCTGTACACTGACTGGTGTCTCTCAGTCCCCTCTCTCTCAGGGAGATATCTGTACACTGACTGGTGTCTCTCAGTCCCCTCTCTCTCAGGGAGATATCTGAACACTGACTGGTGTCTCTCAGTCCTCTCTCTAACAGGGAGATATCTGTACACTGACTGGTGTCTCTCAGTCCCTCTCTCTCAGGGAGATATCTGTACACTGACTGGTGTCTCTCAGTCCCCTCTCTCTCAGGGAGATATCTGTACACTGACTGGTGTCTCTCAGTCCCCTCTCTCTCAGGGAGATATCTGTACACTGACTGGTGTATCTCAGTCCCTCTCTCTCTCAGGGAGATATCTGTACACTGACTGGTGTCTCTCAGTCCCTCTCTCTCTCAGGGAGATATCTGTACACTGACTGGTGTCTCTCAGTCCCCTCTCTCTCAGGGAGATATCTGTACACTGACTGGTGTCTCTCAGTCCCTCTCTCTCTCAGGGAGATATCTGTACACTGACTGGTGACTCTCAGTCCCCTATCTCTCAGGGAGATATCTGTACACTGACTGGTGTCTCTCAGTCCCTCTCTCTCTCAGGGAGATATCTGTACACTGACTGGTGTCTCTCAGTCCCCTCTCTCTCAGGGAGATATCTGTACACTGACTGGTGTCTCTCAATCCCCTCTCTCTCAGGGAGATATCTGTACACTGACTGGTGTCTCTCAGTCCCTCTCTCTCTCTCAGGGAGATATCTGTACACTGACTGGTGTCTCTCAGTCCCTCTCTCTCTCAGGGAGATATCTGTACACTGACTGGTGTCTCTCAGTCCCTCTCTCTCTCAGGGAGATATCTGTACACTGACTGGTGTCTCTCAGTCCCTCTCTCTCTCAGGGAGATATCTGTACACTGACTGGTGTCTCTCAGTCCCTCTCTCTCAGGGAGATATCTGTACACTGACTGGTGTCTCTCAGTCCCCTCTCTCTCAGGGAGATATCTGTACACTGACTGGTGTCTCTCAGTCCCTCTCTCTCAGGGAGATATCTGTACACTGACTGGTGTCTCTCAGTCCCCTCTCTCTCAGGGAGATATCTGTACACTGACTGGTGTCTCTCAGTCCCTCTCTCTCTCAGGGAGATATCTGTACACTGACTGGTGTCTCTCAGTCCCCTCTCTCTCAGGGAGATATCTGTACACTGACTGGTGTCTCTCAGTCCCTCTCTCTCAGGGAGATATCTGTACACTGACTGGTGTCTCTCAGTCCCTCTCTCTCTCAGGGAGATATCTGTACACTGACTGGTGTCTCTCAGTCCCCTCTCTCTCAGGGAGATATCTGTACACTGACTGGTGTCTCTCAGTCCCTCTCTCTCTCAGGGAGATATCTGTACACTGACTGGTGTCTCTCAGTCTCTCTCTCTCAGGGAGATATCTGTACACTGACTGGTGTCTCTCAGTCCCTCTCTCTCTCAGGGAGATATCTGTACACTGACTGGTGTCTCTCAGTCCCTCTCTCTCAGGGAGATATCTGTACACTGACTGGTGTCTCTCAGTCCCCTCTCTCTCAGGGAGATATCTGTACACTGACTGGTGTCTCTCAGTCCCCTCTCTCTCAGGGAGATATCTGTACACTGACTGGTGTCTCTCAGTCCCCTCTCTCTCAGGGAGATATCTGTACACTGACTGGTGTCTCTCATTTCCTCTCTCTCTCAGGGAGATATCTGTACACTGACTGGTGTCTCTCAGTCCCCTCTCTCTCAGGGAGATATCTGTACACTGACTGGTGTCTCTCAGTTCCTCTATCTCAGGGAGATATCTGTACACTGACTGGTGTCTCTCAGTCCCCTCTCTCTCAGGGAGATATCTGTACACTGACTGGTGTCTCTCAGTCCCTCTCTCTCTCAGGGAGATATCTGTACACTGACTGGTGTCTATCTGTCCCTCTCTCTCTCAGGGTGATATCTGTACAATGACTGGTGTCTATCAGTCCCTCTCTCTCTCGGGGAGATATCTGTACACTGACTGGTGTCTCTCAGTCCCCTCTCTCTCTCAGGGAGATATCTGTACACTGACTGGTGTCTCTCAGTCCCCTCTCTCTCAGGGAGATATCTGTACACTGACTGGTGTCTCTCAGTCCCTCTCTCTCAGGGAGATATCTGTACACTGACTGGTGTCTCTCAGTCCCCTCTCTCTCAGGGAGATATCTGTACACTGACTGGTGTCTCTCAGTCCCCTCTCTCTCAGGGAGATATCTGTACACTGACTGGTGTCTCTCAGTCCCTCTCTCTCAGGGAGATATCTGTACACTGACTGGTGTCTCTCAGTCCCCTCTCTCTCAGGGAGATATCAGTACACTGACTGGTGTCTCTCAGTCACCACTCGCTCAGGGAAATATCTGTACACTGATTGGTGTCTCTCAGTCCCTCTCTCTCTCAGGTAGACATCTGTACACTGACTGGTGTCTCTCAGTCCCCTCTCGCTCAGTGAAATATCTGTACACTGACTGGGGTCTCTCAGTCCCTCTCTCTCTCAGGGAGATATCTGTACACTGACTGGTGTCTCTCAGTCCCCTCTCTCTCAGGGAGATATCTGTACACTGACTGGTGTCTCTCAGTCCCCTCTCTCTCAGGGAGATATCTGTACACTGACTGGTGTCTCTCAGTCCCTCTCTCTCTCAGGGAGATATCTGTACACTGACTGGTGTCTCTCAGTCCCCTCTCTCTCAGGGAGATATCTGTACACTGACTGGTGTCTCTCAGTCCCTCTCTCTCTCAGGGAGATATCTGTACACTGACTGGTGTCTCTCAGTCCCTCTCTCTCAGGGAGATATCTGTACACTGACTGGTGTCTCTCAGTCCCCTCTCTCTCAGGGAGATATCTGTACACTGACTGGTGTCTCTCAGTCCCTCTCTCTCTCAGGGAGATATCTGTACACTGACTGGTGTCTCTCAGTCCCTCTCTCTCTCAGGGAGATATCTGTACACTGACTGGTGTCTCTCAGTCCCCTCTCTCTCAGGGAGATATCTGTACACTGACTGGTGTCTCTCAGTCCCTCTCTCTCAGGGAGATATCTGTACACTGACTGGTGTCTCTCAGTCTCTCTCAGGGAGATATCTGTACACTGACTGGTGTCTCTCAGTCCTCTCTCTCTCAGGGAGATATCTGTACACTGACTGGTGTCTCTCAGTCTCTCTCTCTCAGGGAGATATCTGTACACTGACTGGTGTCTCTCAGTCCCTCTCTCTCTCAGGGAGATATCTGTACACTGACTGGTGTCTCTCAGTCCCCTCTCTCTCAGGGAGATATCTGTACACTGACTGGTGTCTCTCAGTCCCCTCTCTCTCAGGGAGATATCTGTACACTGACTGGTGTCTCTCAGTCCCTCTCTCTCTCAGGGAGATATCTGTACACTGACTGGTGTCTCTCAGTCCCTCTCTCTCTCAGGGAGATATCTGTACACTGACTGGTGTCTCTCAGTCCCTCTCTCTCTCAGGGAGATATCTGTACACTGACTGGTGTCTCTCAGTCCCCTCTCTCTCTCAGGGAGATATCTGTACACTGACTGGTGTCTCTCAGTTCCCTCTCTCTCTCAGGGAGATATCTGTACACTGACTGGTGTCTCTCAGTCCCCTCTCTCTCAGGGAGATATCTGTACACTGACTGGTGTCTCTCAGTCCCCTCTCTCTCAGGGAGATATCTGTACACTGACTGGTGTCCCTCAGTCCCTCTCTCTCTTAGGGAGATATCTGTACACTGACTGGTGTCTCTCAGTCCCCTCTCTCTCAGGGAGATATCTGTACACTGACTGGTGTCTCTCAATCCCTTCTCTCTCTCAGGGAGATATCTGTACACTGACTGGTGTCTCTCAGTCCCTCTCTCTCTCAGGGAGATATCTGTACACTGACTGGTGTCTCTCAGTCTCCTCTCTCTCTCGGAGATATCTGTGCACTGACTGGTATCTCTCAGTCCCCTCTCTCTCTCAGGGAGATATCTGTACACTGACTGGTGTCTCTCAGTCCCTCTCTCTCAGGGAGATATCTGTACACTGACTGGTGTCTCTCAGTCCCTCTCTCTCTCAGAGAGATATCTGTACACTGACTGGTGTCTCTCAGTCTCCTCTCTCTCTCAGGGAGATATCTGTACACTGACTGGTGTCTCTCAGTCCCCTCTCTCTCAGGGAGATATCTGTACACTGACTGGTGTCTCTCAGTCCCTCTCTCTCAGGGAGATATCTGTACACTGACTGGTGTCTCTCAGTCCCCTCTCTCTCAGGGAGATATCTGTACACTGACTGGTGTCTCTCAGTCCCCTCTCTCTCTCAGGGAGATATCTGTAAACTGACTGGTGTCTCTCAGTCCCCTCTCTCTCAGGGAGATATCTGAACACTGACTGGTGTCTCTCAGTCCTCTCTCTCTCTGAGGGAGATACCTGCACACTGACTGGTGTCTCTCAGTCCCTCTCTCTCAGGGAGATATCTGTACACTGACTGGTGTATCTCAGTCCCCTCTCTCTCAGGGAGATATCTGTACACTGACTGGTGTCTCTCAGTCCCCTCTCTCTCAGGGAGATATCTGTACACTGACTGGTGTCTCTCAGTCCCCTCTCTCTCAGGGAGATATCTGTACACTGACTGGTGTCTCTCAGTCCCCTCTCTCTCAGGGAGATATCTGTACACTGACTGGTGTCTCTCAGTCTCCTGTCTCTCAGGGAGATATCTGTACACTGACTGGTGTCTCTCAGTCCCCTCTCTCTCAGGGAGATATCTGTACACTGACTGGTGTCTCTCAGTCCCTCTCTCTCTCAGGGAGATATCTGTACACTGACTGGTGTCTCTCAGTCCCTCTCTCTCTCAGGGAGATATCTGTACACTGACTGGTGTCTCTCAGTCCCTCTCTCTCAGGGAGATATCTGTACACTGACTGGTGTCTCTCAGTCCCTCTCTCTCAGGGAGATATCTGTACACTGACTGGTGTCTCTCAGTCCCTCTCTCTCTCAGGGAGATATCTGTACACTGACTGGTGTCTCTCAGTCCCCTCTCTCTCAGGGAGATATCTGTACACTGACTGGTGTCTCTCAGTCCCCTCTCTCTCAGGGAGATATCTGTACACTGACTGGTGTCTCTCAGTCCCCTCTCTCTCAGGGAGATATCTGTACACTGACTGGTGTCTCTCAGTCCCCTCTCTCTCAGGGAGATATCTGTACACTGACTGGTGTCTCTCAGTCCCTCTCTCTCTCAGGGAGATATCTGTACACTGACTGGTGTCTCTCAGTCCCCTCTCTCTCAGGGAGATATCTGCACACTGACTGGTGTCTCTCGGTCCCCTCTCTCTCAGGGAGATATCTGTACACTGACTGGTGTGTCTCAGTCCCCTCTCTCTCAGGGAGATATCTGTACACTGACTGGTGTCTCTCAATCCCTCTCTCTCTCAGGGAGATATCTGTACACTGACTGGTGTCTCTCAGTCCCTCTCTCTCTCAGGGAGATATCTGTACACTGACTGGTGTCTCTCAGTCCCCTCTCTCTCAGGGAGATATCTGTACACTGACTGGTGTCTCTCAGTCCCCTCTCTCTCAGGGAGATATCTGTACACTGACTGGTGTCTCTCAGTCCCTCTCTCTCAGGGAGATATCTGTACACTGACTGGTGTCTCTCAGTCCCCTCTCTCTCAGGGAGATATCTGTACACTGACTGGTGTCTCTCAGTCCCTCTCTCTCTCAGGGAGATATCTGTACACTGACTGGTGTCTCTCAGGCCCCTCTCTCTCAGGGAGATATCTAAACACTGATAGGTATCTCTCAGTCCCTGTCTCTCAGGGAGATATCTGTACACTGACTGGTGTCACTCAGTCCTCTCTCTCTCAGGGAGATATCTGTACACTGACTGGTGTCTCTCAGTCCCTCTCTCTCTCGGGGAGATATCTGTACACTGACTGGTGTCTCTCAGTCCCCTCTCTCTCTGGGAGATATCTGTACACTGACTGGTGTCTCTCAGTCCCCTCTCTCTCAGGGAGATATCTGTACACTGACTGGTGTCTCTCAGTCCCTCTCTCTCAGGGAGATATCTGTACACTGACTGGTGTCTCTCAGTCCCCTCTCTCTCAGGGAGATATCTGTACACTGACTGGTGTCTCTCAGTCCCTCTCTCTCAGGGAGATATCTGTACACTGACTGGTGTCTCTCAGTCCCCTCTCTCTCAGGGAGATATCTGTACACTGACTGGTGTCTCTCAGTCCCCTCTCTCTCAGGGAGATATCTGTACACTGACTGGTGTCTCTCAGTCCCTCTCTCTCAGGGAGATATCTGTACACTGACTGGTGTCTCTCAGTCCCTCTCTCTCAGGGAGATATCTGTACACTGACTGGTGTCTCTCAGTCCCCTCTCTCTCAGGGAGATATCTGTACACTGACTGGTGTCTCTCAGTCCCCTCTCTCTCAGGGAGATATCTGTACACTGACTGGTGTCTCTCAGTCCTCTCTCTCTCAGGGAGATATCTGTACACTGACTGGTGTCTCTCAGTCCCTCTCTCTCTCAGGGAGATATCTGTACACTGACTGGTGTCTCTCAGTCCCTCTCTCTCTCAGGGAGATATCTGTACACTGACTGGTGTCTCTCAGTCCCCTCTCTCTCAGGGAGATATCTGTACACTGACTGGTGTCTCTCAGTCCCCTCTCTCTCAGGGAGATATCTGTACACTGACTGGTGTCTCTCAGTCCCTCTCTCTCAGGGAGATATCTGTACACTGACTGGTGTCTCTCAGTCCCTCTCTCTCTCAGGGAGATATCTGTACACTGACTGGTGTCTCTCAGTCCCTCTCTCTCAGGGAGATATCTGTACACTGACTGGTGTCTCTCAGTCCCTCTCTCTCAGGGAGATATCTGTACACTGACTGGTGTCTCTCAGTCCCTCTCTCTCTCAGGGAGATATCTGTACACTGACTGGTGTCTCTCAGTCCCCTCTCTCTCAGGGAGATATCTGTACACTGACTGGTGTCTCTCAGTCCCTCTCTCTCAGGGAGATATCTGTACACTGAATGTTGTCTCTCATTCCCTCTCTCTCAGGGAGATATCTGAACACTGACTGGTGTCTCTCAATAGCTCTCTCTCAGGGAGATATCTGTACACTGACTGGTGTCTCTCAGTCCCTCTCTCTCAGGGAGATATCTGTACACTGACTGGTGTCTCTCAGTCCCTCTCTCTCTCAGGGAGATATCTGTACACTGACTGGTGTCTCTCAGTCCCTCTCTCTCTCAGGGAGATATCTGTACACTGACTGGTGTCTCTCAGTCCCCTCTCTCTCAGGGAGATATCTGTACACTGACTGGTGTCTCTCAGTCCTCTCTCTCAGGGAGATATCTGTACACTGACTGGTGTCTCTCAGTCCCTCTCTCTCTCAGGGAGATATCTGTACACTGACTGGTGTCTCTCAGTCCCCTCTCTCTCAGGGAGATATCTGTACACTGACTGGTGTCTCTCAGTCCCTCTCTCTCAGGGAGATATCTGTACACTGACTGGTGTCTCTCAGTCCCTCTCTCTCTCAGGGAGATATCTGTACACTGACTGGTGTCTCTCAGTCCCTCTCTCTCTCAGGGAGATATCTGTACACTGACTGGTGTCTCTCAGTCCCCTCTCTCTCAGGGAGATATCTGTACACTGACTGGTGTCTCTCAGTCCCCTCTCTCTCAGGGAGATATCTGTACACTGACTGGTGTCTCTCAGTCCCTCTCTCTCTCAGGGAGATATCTGTACACTGACTGGTGTCTCTCAGTCCCTCTCTCTCAGGGAGATATCTGTACACTGACTGGTGTCTCTCAGTCCCTCTCTCTCAGGGAGATATCTGTACACCGACTGGTGTCTCTCAGTCCTCTCTCTCTCAGGGAGATATCTGTACACTGACTGGTGTCTCTCAGTCCCCTCTCTCTCAGGGAGATATCTGTACACTGACTGGTGTCTCTCAGTCCCTCTCTCTCTCAGGGAGATATCTGTACACTGACTGGTGTCTCTCAGTCCCTCTCTCTCTCAGGGAGATATCTGTACACTGACTGGTGTCTCTCAGTCCCTCTCTCTCAGGGAGATATCTGTACACTGACTGGTGTCTCTCAGTCCCTCTCTCTCTCAGGGAGATATCTGTACACTGACTGGTGTCTCTCAGTCCCTCTCTCTCAGGGAGATATCTGTACACTGACTGGTGTCTCTCAGTCCCTCTCTCTCTCAGGGAGATATCTGTACACTGACTGGTGTCTCTCAGTCCTCTCTCTCTCAGGGAGATATCTGTACACTGACTGGTGTCTCTCAGTCCCTCTCTCTCAGGGAGATATCTGTACACTGACTGGTGTCTCTCAGTCCCCTCTCTCTCAGGGAGATATCTGTACACTGACTGGTGTCTCTCAGTCACTATCTCTCTCAGGGAGATATCTGTACACTGACTGGTGTCTCTCAGTCACTCTCTCTCTCAGGGAGATATCTGTACACTGACTGGTGTCTCTCAGTCCCTCTCTCTCTCAGGGAGATATCTGTACACTGACTGGTGTCTCTCAGTCCCCTCTCTCTCAGGGAGATATCTGTACACTGACTGGTGTCTCTCAGTCCCCTCTCTCTCAGGGAGATATCTGTACACTGACTGGTGTCTCTCAGTCCCCTCTCTCTCAGGGAGATATCTGTACACTGACTGGTGTCTCTCAGTCCCTCTCTCTCTCAGGGAGATATCTGTACACTGACTGGTGTCTCTCAGTCCCCTCTCTCTCTCAGGGAGATATCTGTACACTGACTGGTGTCTCTCAGTCCTCTCTCTCTCAGGGAGATAACAGTACACTGACTGGTGTCTCTCAGTCCCTCTCTCTCAGGGAGATATCTGTACACTGACTGGTGTCTCTCAGTCCTGTCTCTCTGGGGGATATCTGTACACTGACTGGTGTCTCTCAGTCCCCTCTCTCTCAGGGAGATATCTGTACACTGACTGGTGTCTCTCAGTCCCTCTCTCTCAGGGAGATATCTGTACACTGACTGGTGTCTCTCAGTCCCTCTCTCTCAGGGAGATATCTGTACACTGACTGGTGTCTCTCAGTCCCTTTCACTCAGGGTGATATCTGTACACTGACTGGTGTCTCTCAGTCCCTCCCTCTCACAGGGAGATATCTGTACACTGACTGGTGTCTCTCAGTCCCTCTCTCTCTCAGGGAGATATCTGTACACTGACTGGTGTCTCTCAGTCCTCTCTCTCTCAGGGAGATATCTGTACACTGACTGGTGTCTCTCAGTCCCTCTCTCTCTCAGGGAGATATCTGTACACTGACTGGTGTCTCTCAGTCCCCTCACTCTCAGGGAGATATCTGTACACTGACTGGTGTCTCTCAGTCCCCTCACTCTCAGGGAGATATCTGTCCAAAGACTGGTGTTTCTCAGTCCCTCTCTCTCTCAGGGAGATATCTGTACACTGACTGGTGTCTCTCAGTCCCTCTCTCTCAGGGAGATATCTGTACACTGACTGGTGTCTCTCAGTCCCTCTCTCTCAGGGAGATATCTGTACACTGACTGGTGTCTCTCAGTCCCTCTCTCTCAGGGAGATATCTGTACACTGACTGGTGTCTCTCAGTCCACTCTCTCTCTCAGTCAGATATCTGTACACTGACTGGTGTCTCTCAGTCCCCTCTCTCTCAGGGAGATATCTGTACACTGATTGGAGTCTCTCAGTCCCCCTCTCTCAGGGAGATATCTGTACACTGACTGTTGTTTCTCAGTCCCCTCACTCTCAGGGAGATATCTGTACACTGACTGGTGTCTCTCAGTCCCTCTCTCTCTCAGGGAGATATCTGTACACTGACTGGTGTCTCTCAGTCCCCTCTCTCTCAGGGAGATATCTGTACACTGACTGGTGTCTCTCAGTCCCTCTCTCTCAGGGAGATATCTGTACACTGACTGGTGTCTCTCAGTCTCTCTCTCAGGGAGATATCTGTACACTGACTGGTGTCTCTCAGTCCCTCTCTCTCAGGGAGATATCTGTACACTGACTGGTGTCTCTCAGTCCCCTCTCTCTCAGGGAGAAATCTGTACACTGACTGGTGTCTCTCAGTCCCCTCTCTCTCAGGGAGATATCTGTACACTGACTGGTGTCTCTCAGTCCCCTCTCTCTCAGGGAGATATCTGTACACTGACTGGTGTCTCTCAGTCCCGTCTCTCTCTCAGGGAGATATCTGTACACTGACTGGTGTCTCTCAGTCCCTCTCTCTCTCAGGGAGATATCTGTACACTGACTGGTGTCTCTCAGTCCCTCTCTCTCTCAGGGAGATATCTGTACACTGACTGGTGTCTCTCAGTCCCCTCTCTCTCAGGGAGATATCTGTACACTGACTGGTGTCTCTCAGTCCCTCTCTCTCTCAGGGAGATATCTGTACACTGACTGGTGTCTCTCAGTCCCTCTCTCTCAGGGAGATATCTGTACACTGACTGGTGTCTCTCAGTCCCTCTCTCTCTCAGGGAGATATCTGTACACTGACTGGTGTCTCTCAGTCCCTCTCTCTCAGGGAGATATCTGTACACTGACTGGTGTCTCTCAGTCCCTCTCTCTCAGGGAGATATCTGTACACTGACTGGTGTCTCTCAGTCCTCTCTCTCTCAGGGAGATATCTGTACACTGACTGGTGTCTCTCAGTCCCCTCTCTCTCAGGGAGATATCTGTACACTGACTGGTGTCTCTCAGTCCCCTCTCTCTCAGGGAGATATCTGTACACTGACTGGTGTCTCTCAGTTCTTCTCTCTCAGGGAGATATCTGTACACTGACTGGTGTCTCTCAGTCCTCTCTCTCTCAGGGAGATATCTGTACACTGACTGGTGTCTCTCAGTCCCTCTCTCTCTCAGGGAGATATCTGTACACTGACTGGTGTCTCTCAGTCCCCTCTCTCTCAGGGAGATATCTGTACACTGACTGGTGTCTCTCAGTCCCCTCTCTCTCAGGGAGATATCTGTACACTGACTGGTGTCTCTCAGTCCCTCTCTCTCAGGGAGATATCTGTACACTGACTGGTGTCTCTCAGTCCCCTCTCTCTCAGGGAGATATCTGTACACTGACTGGTGTCTCTCAGTCCCCTCTCTCTCTCAGGGAGATATCTGTACACTGACTGGTGTCTCTCAGTCCCCTCTCTCTCAGGGAGATATCTGTACACTGACTGGTGTCTCTCAGTCCCTCTCTCTCAGGGAGATATCTGTACACTGACTGGTGTCTCTCAGTCCCTCTCTCTCTCAGGGAGATATCTGTACACTGACTGGTGTCTCTCAGTCCCTCTCTCTCTCAGGGAGATATCTGTACACTGACTGGTGTCTCTCAGTCCCTCTCTCTCAGGGAGATATCTGTACACTGACTGGTGTCTCTCAGTCCCTCTCTCTCAGGGAGATATCTGTACACTGACTGGTGTCTCTCTCTCTCTCAGGGAGATATCTGTACACTGACTGGTGTCTCTCAGTCCCTCTCTCTCAGGGAGATATCTGTACACTGACTGGTGTCTCTCAGTCTCTCTCTCTCAGGGAGATATCTGTACACTGACTGGTGTCTCTCAGTCCCTCTCTCTCTCAGGGAGATATCTGTACACTGACTGGTGTCTCTCAGTCCCTCTCTCTCAGGGAGATATCTGTACACTGACTGGTGTCTCTCAGTCCTCTCTCTCTCAGGGAGATATCTGTACACTGACTGGTGTCTCTCAGTCCCTCTCTCTCTCAGGGAGATATCTGTACACTGACTGGTGTCTCTCAGTCCTCTCTCTCTCAGGGAGATATCTGTACACTGACTGGTGTCTCTCAGTCCTCTCTCTCTCAGGGAGATATCTGTACACTGACTGGTGTCTCTCAGTCCCTCTCTCTCTCAGGGAGATATCTGTACACTGACTGGTGTCTCTCAGTCCCTCTCTCTCTCAGGGAGATATCTGTACACTGACTGGTGTCTCTCAGTCCCTCTCTCTCAGGGAGATATCTGTACACTGACTGGTGTCTCTCAGTCCCTCTCTCTCAGGGAGATATCTGTACACTGACTGGTGTCTCTCAGTCCCTCTCTCTCAGGGAGATATCTGTACACTGACTGGTGTCTCTCAGTCTCTCTCTCAGGGAGATATCTGTACACTGACTGGTGTCTCTCAGTCCCTCTCTCTCAGGGAGATATCTGTACACTGACTGGTGTCTCTCAGTCCCTCTCTCTCTCAGGGAGATATCTGTACACTGACTGGTGTCTCTCAGTCCCTCTCTCTCTGAGGGAGATATCTGCACACTGACTGGTGTCTCTCAGTCCCCTCTCTCTCAGGGAGATATCTGTACACTGACTGGTGTCTCTCAGTCCCTCTCTCTCTCAGGGAGATAGCTGTACACTGACGGGTGTCTCTCAGTCCCTCTCTCTCAGGGAGATAGCTGTACACTTACTGGTGTCTCTCACTCCCTCTCTCTCAGGGTGATATCTGTACACTGACGGGTGTCTCACAGTCCCTCTCTCTGAAGGAGATATCTGTACACTGACTGGTGTCTCTCAGTCTCTCTCTCTCTCAGGGAGATATCTGTACACTGACTGGTGTCTCTCAGTCCCTCTCTCTCAGGGAGATATCTGTACACTGACTGGTGTCTCTCAGTCCCTCTCTCTCTCAGGGAGATATCTGTACACTGACTGGTGTCTCTCAGTCCCCTCTCTCTCAGGGAGATATCTGTACACTGACTGGTGTCTCTCATTCCCCTCTCTCTCAGGGAGATATCTGTACACTGACTGGTGTCTCTCAGTCCCCTCTCTCTCAGGGAGATATCTGTACACTGACTGGTGTCTCTCAGTCCTCTCTCTCTCAGGGAGATATCTGTACACTGACTGGTGTCTCTCAGTCCCTCTCTCTCAGGGAGATATCTGTACACTGACTGGTGTATCTCAGTCCCCTCTCTCTCAGGGAGATATCTGTACACAGACTGGTGTCTCTCAGTCCCCTCTCTCTCAGGGAGATATCTGTACACTGACTGGTGTCTCTCAGTCCCTCTCTCTCTCAGGGAGATATCTGTACACTGACTGGTGTCTCTCAGTCCCTCTCTCTCAGGGAGATATCTGTACACTGACTGGTGTCTCTCAGTCCCTCACTCTCTCAGGGAGATATCTGTACACTGACTGGTGTCTCTCAGTCCTTTCTCTCTCAGGGAGATATCTGTACACTGACTGGTGTCTCTCAGTCCCTCTCTCTCAGGGAGATATCTGTACACTGACTGGTGTCTCTCAGTCCCCTCTCTCTCAGGGAGATATCTGTACACTGACTGGTGTCTCTCAGTCCCTCTCTCTCAGGGAGATATCTGTACACTGACTGGTGTCTCTCAGTCCCTCTCTCTCTCAGGGAGATATCTGTACACTGACTGGTGTCTCTCAGTCCCTCTCTCTCTCAGGGAGATATCTGTACACTGACTGGTGTCTCTCAGTCCCTCTCTCTCTCAGGGAGATATCTGTACACTGACTGGTGTCTCTCAGTCCCCTCTCTCTCAGGGAGATATCTGTACACTGACTGGTGTCTCTCAGTCCCTCTCTCTCAGGGAGATATCTGTACACTGACTGGTGTCTCTCAGTCCCTCTCTCTCAGGGAGATAGCTGTACACTGACTGGTGTCTCACAGTCCCTCTCTCTCAGGGAGAAAGCTGTACACTTACTGGGGTCTCTCAGTCCCTCTCTCTCAGGGAGATATCTGTACACTGACTGGTGTCTTTCAGTCCCCTCTCTCTCAGGGAG
Source organism: Carcharodon carcharias (assembly GCF_017639515.1). Taxonomy (NCBI): domain Eukaryota; kingdom Metazoa; phylum Chordata; class Chondrichthyes; order Lamniformes; family Lamnidae; genus Carcharodon; species Carcharodon carcharias. The sequence goes on along the minus strand of NW_024470590.1, from coordinate 155,879 downwards.
ATATCTGTACACTGACTGGTGTCTCTCAGTCCCTCTCTCTCTCAGGGAGATATCTGTACACTGACTGGTGTCTCTCAGTCCCTCTCTCTCTCTCAGGGGGATATCTGTACACTGACTGGTGTCTCTCAGTCCCTCTCTCTCTCAGGGAGATATCTGTACACTGACTGGTGTCTCTCAGTCCCCTCTCTCTCAGGGAGATATCTGTACACTGACTGGTGTCTCTCAGTCCCTCTCTCTCAGGGAGATATCTGTACACTGACTGGTGTCTCTCAGTCCCCTCTCTCTCAGGGAGATATCTGTACACTGACTGGTGTCTCTCAGTCCCCTCTCTCTCAGGGAGATATCTGTACACTGACTGGTGTCTCTCAGTCCCTCTCTCTCAGGGAGATATCTGTACACTGACTGGTGTCTCTCAGTCCCTCTCTCTCAGGGAGATATCTGTACACTGACTGGTGTCTCTCAGTCCCTCTCTCTCAGGGAGATATCTGTACACTGACTGGTGTCTCTCAGTCCCCTCTCTCTCAGGGAGATATCTGTACACTGACTGGTGTCTCTCAGTCCCCTCTCTCTCAGGGAGATATCTGTACACTGACTGGTGTCTCTCAGTCCCCTCTCTCTCAGGGAGATATCTGTACACTGACTGGTGTCTCTCAGTCCCTCTCTCTCTCAGGGAGATATCTGTACACTGACTGGTGTCTCTCAGTCCCTCTCTCTCTCAGGGAGATATCTGTACACTGACTGGTGTCTCTCAGTCCCTCTCTCTCAGGGAGATATCTGTACACTGACTGGTGTCTCTCAGTCTCTCTCTCTCAGGGAGATATCTGTACACTGACTGGTGTCTCTCAGTCCCCTCTCTCTCAGGGAGATATCTGTACACTGACTGGTGTCTCTCAGTCCCTCTCTCTCAGGGAGATATCTGTACACTGACTGGTGTCTCTCAGTCCCTCTCTCTCTCAGGGAGATATCTGTACACTGACTGGTGTCTCTCAGTCCCTCTCTCTCAGGGAGATATCTGTACACTGACTGGTGTCTCTCAGTCCTCTCTCTCTCAGGGAGATATCTGTACACTGACTGGTGTCTCTCAGTCCCCTCTCTCTCAGGGAGATATCTGTACACTGACTGGTGTCTCTCAGTCCCTCTCTCTCTCAGGGAGATATCTGTACACTGACTGGTGTCTCTCAGTCCCTCTCTCTCTCAGGGAGATATCTGTACACTGACTGGTGTCTCTCAGTCCACTCTCTAAGGGAGATATCTATACAGTGACTGGTGTCTGCCAATCCCTCTCTCTCTCAGGGAGATATCTGTACACTGACTGGTGTCACTCAGTCCCTCCCTCTCAGGGAGATATCTGTACACTGACTGGTGTCTCTCAGTCCCTCTCTCTCAGGGAGATATCTGTACACTGACTGGTGTCTCTCAGTCCTTCTCTCTCAGGGAGATATCTGTACACTGACTGGTGTCTCTCAGTCCCTCTCTCTCAGGGAGATATCTGTACACTGACTGGTGTCTCTCAGTCCCTCTCTCTCAGGGAGATATCTGTACACTGACTGGCGTCTCTCAGTCCCCTCTCTTAGGGAGATATCTATACATTGACTGGTGTCTCTCAGTCCCTCTCTCTCAGGAGATATCTGTACACTGACTGGTGTCTCTCAGTCCCCTCTCTCTCTCAGGGAGATATCTGTACACTGACTGGTGTCTCTCAGTCCTCTCTCTCTCAGGGAGATATCTGTACACTGACTGGTGTCTCTCAGTACCCTCTCTCTCTCAGGGAGATATCTGTACACTGGCTGGTGGCTCTCAGTCCACTCTCTCTCAGGGAGATATCTGTACACTGACTGGTGTCTCTCAGTCCCCTCTCTCTCAGGGAGATATCTGTACACTGACTGGTGTCTCTCAGTCCCTCTCTCTCAGGGAGATGTCTTTACACTGACTGGTGTCTCTCAGTCCCTCTCTCTCTCAGGGAGATATCTGTACACTGACTGGTGTCTCTCAGTCCCTCTCTCTCAGGGAGATATCTGTACACTGACTGGTGTCTCTCAGTCCCTCTCTCTCAGGGAGATATCTGTACACTGACTGGTGTCTCTCAGTCCCTCTCTCTCAGGGAGATATCTGTACACTGACTGGTGTCTCTCAGTCCCCTCTCTCTCAGGGAGATATCTGTACACTGACTGGTGTCTCTCAGTCCCTCTCTCTCAGGGAGATATCTGTACCCTCTCTCTCAGGGAGATATCTGTACACTGACTGGTGTCTCTCAGCTGCTCTCTCACAAGGTGACATCTGTACACTGACTGGTGTCTCTCAGTCCCCTCGCTCTCAGGGAGATATCTGTACACTGACTGGTGTCTCTCAGTCCCTCTCTCTCAGGGAGATATCTGTACACTGACTGGTGTCTCTCAGTCCCCTCTCTCTCAGGGAGATATCTGTACACTGACTGGTGTCTCTCAGTCCCCTCTCTCTCAGGGAGATATCTGTACACTGACTGGTGTCTCTCAGTCCCTCTCTCTCAGGGAGATATCTGTACACTGACTGGTGTCTCTCATTCGCTCACTCTCTCAGGGAGATATCCGAACACTGACTGGTGTCTCTCAGTCCCTCTCTCTCAGGGAGATATCTTTACACTGACTGGTTTCTCTCAGTCCCTCTCTCTCAGGAATATTCTTACACTGAATGGTGTCTCTCCCTCTCTCTCTCTCAGGGAGATATCTGTACACTGACTGGTGTCTCTCAGTCCCTCTCTCTCAGGGAGATATCTGTACACTGACTGGTGTCTCTCAGTCCCTCTCTCTCAGGGAGATATCTTTACACTGACTGGTGTCTCTCAGTCCCTCTCTCTCAGGAGTTGTCTTTACACTGACTGGTGTCTCTCAGTCCCTCTCTCTCTGAGAGATATCTGTACACTGACTGTGTCTCTCACTCCCTCTCTCTCAGGAGATGTCTGTAGATTGACTGGTGTCTCTCAGTCCCTGTCTCTTTCAGGGAGATATCTGTACACTGACTGGTGTCTGTCAGTCCCCTCCCTCTCAGGGAGATATCTGTACACTGACTGGTGTCTCTCAGTCCCCTCTCTCTCAGGGAGATATCTGTACACTGACTGGTGTCTCTCAGTCCCTCTCTCTCAGGGAGATATCTGTACACTGACTGGTGTCTCTCAGTCCCCTCTCTCTCAGGGAGATATCTTTACACTGACTGGTGTCTCTCAGTCCCTCTCTCTCAGGGAGATATCTTTACACTGACTGGTGTCTCTCAGTCCCCTCTCTCTCAGGGAGATATCTGTACACTGACTGGTGTCTCTCAGTCCCTCTCTCTCAGGGAGATATCTGTACACTGACTGGTGTCTCTCAGTCCCTCTCTCTCAGGGAGATATCTGTACACTGACTGGTGTCTCTCAGTCCCCTCTCTCTCAGGAGATATCTTTACACTGACTGGTGTCTCTCAGTCCCTCTCTCTCAGGGAGATATCTGTACACTGACTGGTGTCTCTCAGTCCCTCTCTCTCTCAGGGAGATATCTGTACACTGACTGGTGTCTCTCAGTCCCTCTCTCTCAGGGAGATATCTGTACACTGACTGGTGTCTCTCAGTCCCTCTCTCTCAGGGAGATATCTGTACACTGACTGGTGTCTCTCAGTCCCTCTCTCTCTCAGGGAGATATCTGTACACTGACTGGTGTCTCTCAGTCCCTCTCTCTCAGGGAGATATCTGTACACTGACTGGTGTCTCTCAGTCCCCTCTCTCTCAGGGAGATATCTGTACACTGACTGGTGTCTCTCAGTCCCCTCTCTCTCAGGGAGATATCTGTACACTGACTGGTGTCTCTCAGTCCCCTCTCTCTCAGGGAGATATCTGTACACTGACTGGTGTCTCTCAGTCCCTCTCTCTCAGGGAGATATCTGTACACTGACTGGTGTCTCTCAGTCCCTCTCTCTCAGGAGATATCTTTACACTGACTGGTGTCTCTCAGTCCCCTCTCTCTCAGGGAGATATCTGTACACTGACTGGTGTCTCTCAGTCCCTTCTCTCTCAGGGAGATATCTGTACACTGACTGGTGTCTCTCAGTCCCCTCTCTCTCAGGGAGATATCTGTACACTGACTGGTGTCTCTCAGTCCCCTCTCTCTCAGGGAGATATCTGTACACTGACTGGTGTCTCTCAGTCCCTCTCTCTCAGGGAGATATCTGTACACTGACTGGTGTCTCTCACTCCCTCTCTCTCTCAGGGAGATATCTGTACACTGACTGGTGTCTCTCAGTCCCTCTCTCTCTCAGGGAGATATCTGTACACTGACTGCCGTCCCTCAGTCCCCTCTCTCAGGGAGATGTCTTTACACTGACTGGTGTCTCTCAGTCCCTCTCTCTCAGGGAGATATCTGTACACTGACTGGTGTCTCTCAGTCCTCGCTCTCAGGGAGATATCTGTACACTGACTGGTGTCTCTCAGTCACTCTCTCTCAGGGAGATATCTGTACACTGAATGGTGTCTCTCAGTCCCTCTCTCTCAGGAGATGTCTGTACACTGACTGGTGTCTCTCAGTCCCTCTCTCTCAGGGAGATATCTGTACACTGAATGGTGTCTCTCAGTCCCTCTCTCTCAGGGAGATATCTGTACACTGACTGGTGTCTCTCAGTCCCTCTCTCTCAGGGAGATATCTGTACACTGACTGGTGTCTCTCAGTCTCTCTCTCTCAGGGAGATATCTGTACACTGACTGGTGTCTCTCAGTCCCTCTCTCTCAGGGAGATATCTGTACACTGACTGGTGTCTCTCAGTCCCTCTCTCTCAGGGAGATATCTGTACACTGACTGGTGTCTCTCAGTCCCTCTCTCTCAGGGAGATATCTGTACACTGACTGGTGTCTCTCAGTCACTATCTCTCTAAGGGAGATATCTGTACACTGACTGGTGTCTCTCAGTCGCTCTCTCTCGCAGGGAGATATCTGTACACTGACTGGTGTCTCTCAGTCCTCTTTCTCTCTCAGGGAGATATCTGTACACTGACTGGTGTCTCTCAGTCCCTCTCTCTCAGGGAGATATCTGTACACTGACTGGTGTCTCTCAGTCCCTCTCTCTCAGGGAGATATCTGTACACTGACTGGTGTCTCTCAGTCCCCTGTCTCTCAGGGAGATATCTGTACACTGACTGGTGTCTCTCATTTCCCTCTCTCTCAGGGAAATATCTGTACACTGACTGATGTCTCTCAGTCCTCTCTCTCAGGGAAATATCTGTACACTGACTGGTGTCTCTCAGCCTCTCTCTGTCAGAGAGATATCTGTACACTGACTGCTGTCTCTCAGTCCCTCTCTCTCAAGGAGATATCTGTACACTGACTGGTGTCTCTCTGTCCTGTCTCTCAGGGAGATATCTGTACACCGACTGGTGTCTCTCTGTCCTGTCTCTCAGGGAGATATCTGTACACTGACTGGTGTCTCTCTGTCCCTGTCTCTCAGGGAGATATCTGTACACTGACTGGTATCTCTCAGTCACCTCTCTCTCTCTCTGTGAGATATATGTACACTTACTGTTGTCTCTCAGTCCCTCTCTCTCAGGGAGATATCTGTACACTTACTGGGCCTCTCAGTCCCTCTCTGTCAGGGAGATATCTGTACACTGACTGGTGTCTCTCAGTCCCTCTCTCTCAGGGAGATATCTGTACACTGACTGGTGTCTCTCAGTCCCTCTCTCTCAGGGAGATATCTGTACACTGACTGGTGTCTCTCAGTCCCTCTCTCTCAGGGAGATATCTGTACACTGACTGGTGTCTCTCAGTCCCTCTCTCGTCAGGGAGATATCTTTACACTGACTGGTGTCTCTCAGTCCCTCTCTCTCAGGGAGATATCTGTACACTGACTGGTGTCTCTCAATCCCTCTCTCTCAGGGAGATATCTTTACACTGACTGGTGTCTCTCAGTCCCTCTCTCTCAGGGAGATATCTTTACACTGACTGGTGTCTCTCACGTCCCTCTCTCTCAGGGAGATATCTTTACACTGACTGGTGTCTCTCAGTCCCTCTCTCTCTCAGGAGATATCTGTACACTGACTGGTGTCTCTCACTCCTCTCTCTCTCAGGGAGATATCTGTACACTGACTGGTGTCTCTCAGTCCCTCTCTCTCAGGGAGATATCTGTACACTGACTGGTGTCTCTCAGTCCCTCTCTCTCAGGGAGATATCTGTACACTGACTGGTGTCTCTCAGTCCCTCTCTCTCAGGGAGATATCTGTACACTGACTGTGTCTCTCAGTCCCTCTCTCTCAGGGAGATATCTTTACACTGACTGGTGTCTCTCAGTCCCTCTCTCTCAGGGAGATATCTGTACACTGACTGGTGTCTCTCAGTCCCTCTCTCTCAGGGAGATATCTGTACACTGACTGGTGTCTCTCAGTCCCTCTCTCTCAGGGAGATATCTGTACACTGACTGGTGTCTCTCAGTCCCTCTCTCTCAGGGAGATATCTGTACACTGACTGGTGTCTCTCAGTCCCTCTCTCTCAGGGAGATATCTGTACACTGACTGGTGTCTCTCAGTCGCTCTCTCTCTCAGGGAGATATCTGTACACTGACTGGTGTCTCTCAGTCCCTCTCTCTCAGGGAGATATCTGTACACTGACTGGTGTCTCTCAGTCCCTCTCTCTCAGGGAGATATCTGTACACTGACTGGTGTCTCTCAGTCCCTCTCTCTCAGGGAGATATCTGTACACTGACTGGTGTCTCTCAGTCCCCTCTCTCTCTCTGGGGGAGATATCTGTACACTGACTGTGTCTCTCAGTCCCCTATCTCTGAAGGAGATATCTGCACCCTGACTGGTGTCTCTCAGTCCCTTTCTCTGAGGGAGATATCTTTACACTGACTGGTGTCTCTCACTCCCTCTCTCTCTCAGGGAGATATCTGTACACTGACTGGTGTCTCTCAGTCCCCTCTCTCTCAGGGAGATGTCTTTACACTGACTGGTGTCTCTCAGTCCCCTCTCTCTCAGGGAGATATCTGTACACTGACTGGTGTCTCTCAGTCCCCTCTCCATCTCAGGGAGATATCTGTACACTGACTGGTGTCTCTCAGTCCCTCTCTCTCAGGGAGATATCTGTACACTGACTGGTGTCTCTCAGTCCCTCTCTCTCAGGGAGATATCTGTACACTGACTGGTGTCTCTCAGTCCCTCTCGCTCAGGAGATATCTTTACACTGACTGGTGTCTCTCAGACCCCTCTCTCAGGGAGATATCTGTACACTGACTGGTGTCTCTCAGTCCCCTCTCTCTCTCAGGGAGATATCTGTACACTGACTGGTGTCTCTCAGTCCTTCTCCTCTCAGGTAGATGTCTGTACACTGACTGCGTCTCTCAGTCCCCTCCTCTAGGGAGATATCTGTACACTGACTGGTGTCTCTCAGTCCCCTCTGCTCTCAGGAGAGATATCCGTACACTGACTGGTGTCTCTCAATCCTCTCTCTCAGGGAGATGTCTTTACACTGACTGGTGTCTCTCACTCCCTCTCTCTCAGGGAGATATCTTTACACTGACTGGTGTCTCTCAGTCCCCTCTCTCTCTCTCTGCGAGATATCTGTACACTGACTGTGCCTCTCAAGTCCCTCTCTCTCAGGGAGATATCTTTACACTGACTGGTGTCTCTCAGTCCCTCTCTCTCAGGGAGATATCTGTACACTGACTGGTGTCTCTCAGTCCCCTCTCTCTCAGGGAGATATCTGTACACTGACTGGTGTCTCTCATTTCCTCTCTCTCTCAGGGAGATATCTGTACACTGACTGGTGTCTCTCAGTCCCTCTCTCTCTCAGGGAGATATCTTTACACTGACTGGTGTCTCTCAGTCCCTCTCGCTCTCAGGGAGATATCTGTACACTGACTGGTGTCACTCAGTCCCTCTCTCTCTCAGGGAGATATCTATACACTGACTGGTGTCTCTCAGTCCCCTCTCCCTCTCAGGGAGATATCTGTACACTGACTGGTGTCTCTCAGTCCCCTCTCTCTCAGGGAGATATCTGTACACTGACTGGTGTCTCTCAGTCCCTCTCTCTCAGGGAGATATCTGTACACTTACTGGGCCTCTCAGTCCCTCTCTGTCAGGGAGATATCTTTACACTGACTGGTGTCTCTCAGTCCCTCTCTCTCAGGGAGATATCTGTACACTGACTGGTGTCTCTCAGTCCCCTCTCTCTCAGGGAGATATCTGTACACTGACTGGTGTCTCTCAGTCCCTCTCTCTCAGGAGATGTCTTTACACTGACTGGTGTCTCTCAGTCCCTCTCTCTCTCAGGGAGATATCTGTACACTGACTGGTGTCTCTCAGTCCCCTCTCTCTCAGGGAGATATCTGTACACTGACTGGTGTCTCTCAGTCCCTCTCTCTCAGGGAGATATCTTTACACTGACTGGTGTCTCTCAGTCCCCTCTCTCTCAGGGAGATATCTGTACACTGACTGGTGTCTCTCAGTCCCTCTCTCTCTCAGGGAGATATCTGTACACTGACTGGTGTCTCTCAGTCCCTCTCTCTCAGGGAGATATCTGTACACTGACTGGTGTCTCTCAGTCCCCTCTCTCTCAGGGAGATATCTGTACACTGACTGGTGTCTCTCACTCCCTCTCTCTCAGGAGATATCTGTACACTGACTGGTGTCTCTCAGTCCCTCTCTCTCAGGGAGATATCTGTACACTGACTGGTGTCTCTGACTCACTCTCTCTCAGGGAGATATAAGTACACTGACTGGCGTCTCTCAGTCCCCTCTCTCTCAGGCAGATATCTTTACACTGACAGGTGTCTCTCAGTCCCTCTCTTTCAGGGAGATATCTTTACACTGACAGTTGTCTCTCAGTCCCCTCTCTCTCTGGGAGGTATCTGTACACTGACTGGTGTCTCTCAGTCCCTCTCTCTCTCAGGGAGATATCTGTACACTGACTGCTGTCTCTCAGTCCCTTCTCTCTCAGGGAGATATCTGTACACTGACTGGTGTCTCTCAGTCACTCTCTCTCAGGAGATGTCTTTACACTGACCGGTGTCTCTCAGTCCCCCTCTCTCAGGGAGATAACTGTACACTGACTGGTGTCTCTCAGTCCTCGCTCTCAGGGAAATATCTGTACACTGACTGGTGTCTCTCAGTCACTCTCTCTCAGGGAGACATCGGTACACTGACTGGCGTCTCTCAGTCCCTCTCTCTCAGGAGATGTCTTTACACTGACTGGTGTCTCTCAGTCCCTCTCTCTCAGGGAGATATCTGTACACTGAATGGTGTCTCTCAGTCCCTCTCTCTCAGGGAGATATCTGTACACTGACTGTTGTCTCTCAGTCCCCTCTCTCTCTCTCAGAGAGATGTCTGTACATTGACTGCCGTCTCTCAGTCCTTCTCTCTCAGGGAGATGTCTGTACATTGACTGCCGTCTCTCAGTCCTTCTCTTTCAGGGATATGTCTGTACACTGACTGGCGTCTCTCAGTCCCCTCTCTTGGGGATATATCTATACACTGACTGGTGTCTCTCAGTCCCTCTCTCTCAGGGAGATGTCTTTACACTGACTGGTGTCTCTCAGTCCCTCTCTGTCAGGGTGATATCTTTACACTGACTGGCTTCTCTCAGTCCCCTCTCTTAGGGATATATCTATACACTGACTGGTGTCTCCCACTCCCTCTCTCATGCAGCGAGATATCTTTACACTCAATGCTGTCTCTCAGTCCCTCTCTCTCAGGGAGATGTCTTTGCGCTGACTGGTGTCTCTCACTCCCTCTCTCTAAGGGAGATGTCTTTACACTGACTGGTGTCTCTCAGTCCCCTGTCTATCAGGGAGATATCTGTACACTGACTGGTGTCTCTCATTTCCCTCTCTCTCAGGGAAATATCTGTACACTGACTGATGTCTCTCAGTCCTCTCTCTCAGGGAAATATCTGTACACTGACTGGTGTCTCTCAGCCTCTCTCTCTCAGGGAGATATCTGTACACTGACTGGTGTCTCTCAGTCCCTCTCTCTCTGTCAGAGAGATATCTGTACACTGACTGCTGTCTCTCAGTCCCTCTCTCTCAAGGAGATATCTGTACACTGACTGGTGTCTCTCTGTCCTGTCTCTCAGGGAGATATCTGTACACTGACTGGTGTCTCTCTGTCCTGTCTCTCAGGGAGATATCTGTACACTGACTGGTGTCTCTCTGTCCTGTCTCTCAGGGAGATATCTGTACACTGACTGGTGTCTCTCTGTCCTGTCTCTCAGGGAGATATCTGTACACTGACTGGTATCTCTCAGTCACCTCTCTCTCTCTCTGTGAGATATATGTACACTTACTGTTGTCTCTCAGTCCCTCTCTCTCAGGGAGATATCTGTACACTTACTGGGCCTCTCAGTCCCTCTCTGTCAGGGAGATATCTGTACACTTAGTGGGCCTCTCACTCACTCTCTCTCAGGCAGATATCTTTACACTGACTGGTGTCTCTCAGTCCCTCTCTCTCAGGGAGATGTCTTTACACTGACTGGTGTCTCTCAGTCCCTCTCTGTCAGGGTGATATCTTTACACTGACTGGTGTCTCTCAGTCCCCCTCTCTCAGGGAGATAACTGTACACTGACTGGTGTCTCTCAGGGAGAGATCTGTACACTGACTGCTGTCTCTCAGTCCTTCTCTCTCAGGGAAATATCTGTACACTGACTGGCGTCTCTCAGTCCCCTCTCTTAGGGAGATATCTATACATTGACTGGTGTCTCTCAGTCACTCTCTCTCAGGAGATGTCTTTACACTGACCGGTGTCTCTCAGTCCCCCTCTCTCAGGGAGATAACTGTACACTGACTGGTGTCTCTCAGGGAGATATCTGTACACTGACTGGTGTCTCTCAGTCCTCGCTCTCAGGGAAATATCTGTACACTGACTGCTGTCTCTCAGTCACTCTCTCTCAGGGAGACATCTGTACACTGACTGGTGTCTCCCACTCCCTCTCTCTCGCAGGGAGATATCTTTACACTCACTGGTGTCTCTCAGTCCCTCTCTCTCAAGGAGATATCTTTACACTGACTGGTATCTCTCAGTACTCAGTCTCTCCCAGTGAGATATCTGTACACTGACTGTTGTCTCTCAGTCCCCTCTCTCTCTCTCAGGGAGATGTCTGTACATTGACTGCCGTCTCTCAGTCCTTCTCTCTCAGGGAGATGTCTGTACAGTGACTGGCTTCTCTCAGTCCACTCTCTTAGGGTGATATCAATACACTGACTGGTGTCTGCCAATCCCTCTCTCTCTCAGGGAGATATCTTTACACTGACTGGTGTCACTCAGTCCCTCTCTCTCTCTGAGAGATATGCATACACTGACTGGTGTCTCTCATTCCCTCTCTCTCTCAGGGATATATCTTTACACTGACTGGTGTCTCTCAGTCCCTCTCTCTCAGGCAGATGTCTTTACACTGACTGGTGTCTCTCACTCCCTCTCTCTCAGGGAGATATCTTTACACTGACTGGTATCACTCAGTCCCCTCTCTCTCTCTCTGCGAGATATCTGTACACTGACTGTGCCTCTCAATTCCTCTCTCTCAGGGAGATATCTTTACACTGACTGGTGTCTCTCAGTCCCCTCTCCCTCTCAGGGAGATATCTGTGCACTGACTGGTTTCTCTCACACCCTCTCTCTCTCAGGCAGCTATCTTTACACTGACGGGTGTCTCTCACTCCCTCTCTCTCTCAGGGAGATATCTGTACACTGACTGGTGTCTCTCAGTCCCCTCTCTCTCTCAGGGAGATATCTGTACACTGACTGGTGTCTCTCAGTCCCTCTCTCTCAGGAGATGTCTTTACACTGACTGGTGTCTCTCAGTCCCCCTCTCTCAGGGAGATATCTGTACACTGACTGGTGTCTCTCAGTCCCCTCTCTCTCTCAGGGAGATATCTGTACACTTAATGGTGTCTCTCAGTCCCCTGTCTCTCAGGGAGATATCTGTACACTGACTGGTGTCTCTCATTTCCCTCTCTCTCAGGGAGATATCTGTGCACTGACTGGTGTCTCTCACTCCCTCTCTCTCTCAGGCAGCTATCTGTACAGTGACTGGTGTCTCTCAGTCCCTCTCTCTCTCTCAGGGAGATATCTGTACATTGACTGCTGTCTCTCAGTCCTTCTCTCTCAGGGAGATGTCTGTACACTGACCGGTGTCTCTCAGTCCCCTGTCTCTCAGGGAGATATCTGTACACTGACCGGTGTCTCTCAGTCCCCTGTCTCTCAGGGAGATATCTGTACACTGACTGGTGTCTCTCATTTCCCTCTCTCTCAGGGAGATATCTGTGCACTGACTGGTGTCTCTCACTCCCTCTCTCTCTCAGGCAGCTATCTGTACAGTGACTGGTGTCTCTCAGTCCCTCTCTCTCTCTCAGGGAGATATCTGTACATTGACTGCTGTCTCTCAGTACTTCTCTCTCAGGGAGATGTCTTTACACTGACCGGTGTCTCTCAGTCCCCCTCTCTCAGGGAGATAACTGTACACTGACTGGTGTCTCTCAGTCCTCGCTCTCAGGGAAATATCTGTACACTGACTGGTGTCTCTCAGTCACTCTCTCTCAGGGAGACATCGGTACACTGACTGGCGTCTCTCAGTCCCTCTCTCTCAGGAGATGTCTTTACACTGACTGGTGTCTCTCAGTCCCTCTCTCTCAGGGAGATATCTGTACACTGAATGGTGTCTCTCAGTCCCTCTCTCTCAGGGAGATATCTGTACACTGACTGTTGTCTCTCAGTCCCCTCTCTCTCTCTCAGAGAGATGTCTGTACATTGACTGCCGTCTCTCAGTCCTTCTCTCTCAGGGAGATGTCTGTACATTGACTGCCGTCTCTCAGTCCTTCTCTTTCAGGGATATGTCTGTACACTGACTGGCGTCTCTCAGTCCCCTCTCTTGGGGATATATCTATACACTGACTGGTGTCTCTCAGTCCCTCTCTCTCAGGGAGATGTCTTTACACTGACTGGTGTCTCTCAGTCCCTCTCTGTCAGGGTGATATCTTTACACTGACTGGCGTCTCTCAGTCCCCTCTCTTAGGGATATATCTATACACTGACTGGTGTCTCCCACTCCCTCTCTCATGCAGCGAGATATCTTTACACTCAATGCTGTCTCTCAGTCCCTCTCTCTCAGGGAGATGTCTTTGCGCTGACTGGTGTCTCTCACTCCCTCTCTCTAAGGGAGATGTCTTTACACTGACTGGTGTCTCTCAGTCCCCTGTCTATCAGGGAGATATCTGTACACTGACTGGTGTCTCTCATTTCCCTCTCTCTCAGGGAAATATCTGTACACTGACTGATGTCTCTCAGTCCTCTCTCTCAGGGAAATATCTGTACACTGACTGGTGTCTCTCAGCCTCTCTCTCTCAGGGAGATATCTGTACACTGACTGGTGTCTCTCAGTCCCTCTCTCTCTGTCAGAGAGATATCTGTACACTGACTGCTGTCTCTCAGTCCCTCTCTCTCAAGGAGATATCTGTACACTGACTGGTGTCTCTCTGTCCTGTCTCTCAGGGAGATATCTGTACACTGACTGGTGTCTCTCTGTCCTGTCTCTCAGGGAGATATCTGTACACTGACTGGTGTCTCTCTGTCCTGTCTCTCAGGGAGATATCTGTACACTGACTGGTATCTCTCAGTCACCTCTCTCTCTCTCTGTGAGATATATGTACACTTACTGTTGTCTCTCAGTCCCTCTCTCTCAGGGAGATATCTGTACACTTACTGGGCCTCTCAGTCCCTCTCTGTCAGGGAGATATCTGTACACTTAGTGGGCCTCTCACTCACTCTCTCTCAGGCAGATATCTTTACACTGACTGGTGTCTCTCAGTCCCTCTCTCTCAGGGAGATGTCTTTACACTGACTGGTGTCTCTCAGTCCCTCTCTGTCAGGGTGATATCTTTACACTGACTGGTGTCTCTCAGTCCCCCTCTCTCAGGGAGATAACTGTACACTGACTGGTGTCTCTCAGGGAGAGATCTGTACACTGACTGGTGTCTCTCAGTCCTCGCTCTCAGGGAAATATCTGTACACTGACTGCTGTCTCTCAGTCACTCTCTCTCAGGGAGACATCGGTACACTGACTGGTGTCTCCCACTCCCTCTCTCTCGCAGGGAGATATCTTTACACTCACTGGTGTCTCTCAGTCCCTCTCTCTCAAGGAGATATCTTTACACTGACTGGTATCTCTCAGTACTCAGTCTCTCCCAGTGAGATATCTGTACACTGACTGTTGTCTCTCAGTCCCCTCTCTCTCTCTCAGGGAGATGTCTGTACATTGACTGCCGTCTCTCAGTCCTTCTCTCTCAGGGAGATGTCTGTACAGTGACTGGCTTCTCTCAGTCCACTCTCTTAGGGTGATATCAATACACTGACTGGTGTCTGCCAATCCCTCTCTCTCTCAGGGAGATATCTTTACACTGACTGGTGTCACTCAGTCCCTCTCTCTCTCTGAGAGATATGCATACACTGACTGGTGTCTCTCATTCCCTCTCTCTCTCAGGGATATATCTTTACACTGACTGGTGTCTCTCAGTCCCTCTCTCTCAGGCAGATGTCTTTACACTGACTGGTGTCTCTCACTCCCTCTCTCTCAGGGAGATATCTTTACACTGACTGGTATCACTCAGTCCCCTCTCTCTCTCTCTGCGAGATATCTGTACACTGACTGTGCCTCTCAATCCCTCTCTCTCAGGGAGATATCTTTACACTGACTGGTGTCTCTCAGTCCCCTCTCCCTCTCAGGGAGATATCTGTGCACTGACTGGTTTCTCTCACACCCTCTCTCTCTCAGGCAGCTATCTTTACACTGACGGGTGTCTCTCACTCCCTCTCTCTCTCAGGGAGATATCTGTACACTGACTGGTGTCTCTCAGTCCCCTCTCTCTCTCAGGGAGATATCTGTACACTGACTGGTGTCTCTCAGTCCCTCTCTCTCAGGAGATGTCTTTACACTGACTGGTGTCTCTCAGTCCCCCTCTCTCAGGGAGATATCTGTACACTGACTGGTGTCTCTCAGTCCCCTCTCTCTCTCAGGGAGATATCTGTACACTTAATGATGTCTCTCAGTCCCCTGTCTCTCAGGGAGATATCTGTACACTGACTGGTGTCTCTCATTTCCCTCTCTCTCAGGGAGATATCTGTGCACTGACTGGTGTCTCTCACTCCCTCTCTCTCTCAGGCAGCTATCTGTACAGTGACTGGTGTCTCTCAGTCCCTCTCTCTCTCTCAGGGAGATATCTGTACATTGACTGCTGTCTCTCAGTCCTTCTCTCTCAGGGAGATGTCTGTACACTGACCGGTGTCTCTCAGTCCCCTGTCTCTCAGGGAGATATCTGTACACTGACCGGTGTCTCTCAGTCCCCTGTCTCTCAGGGAGATATCTGTACACTGACTGGTGTCTCTCATTTCCCTCTCTCTCAGGGAGATATCTGTGCACTGACTGGTGTCTCTCACTCCCTCTCTCTCTCAGGCAGCTATCTGTACAGTGACTGGTGTCTCTCAGTCCCTCTCTCTCTCTCAGGGAGATATCTGTACATTGACTGCTGTCTCTCAGTACTTCTCTCTCAGGGAGATGTCTTTACACTGACCGGTGTCTCTCAGTCCCCCTCTCTCAGGGAGATAACTGTACAGTGACTGGTGTCTCTCAGTCCTCGCTCTCAGGGAAATATCTGTACACTGACTGGTGTCTCTCAGTCACTCTCTCTCAGGGAGACATCGGTGCACTGACTGGCGTCTCTCAGTCCCTCTCTCTCAGGAGATGTCTTTACACTGACTGGTGTCTCTCAGTCCCTCTCTCTCAGGGAGATATCTGTACACTGAATGGTGTCTCTCAGTCCCTCTCTCTCAGGGAGATATCTGTACACTGACTGTTGTCTCTCAGTCCCCTCTCTCTCTCTCAGAGAGATGTCTGTACATTGACTGCCGTCTCTCAGTCCTTCTCTTTCAGGGATATGTCTGTACACTGACTGGCGTCTCTCAGTCCCCTCTCTTAGGGATATATCTATACACTGACTGGTGTCTCTCAGTCCCTCTCTCTCAGGGAGATGTCTTTACACTGACTCGTGTCTCTCAGTCCCTCTCTGTCAGGGTGATATCTTTACACTGACTGGCGTCTCTCAGTCCCCTCTCTTAGGGATATATCTATACACTGACTGGTGTCTCCCACTCCCTCTCTCATGCAGGGAGATATCTTTACACTCAATGCTGTCTCTCAGTCCCTCTCTCTCAGGGAGATGTCTTTGCGCTGACTGGTGTCTCTCACTCCCTCTCTCTAAGGGAGATGTCTTTACACTGACTGGTGTCTCTCAGTCCCTCTCTCTCAGGGAGATGTGTTTACACTGACTGGTGTCTCTCACTCCCCCACTCTCAGGGAGATATCTTTACACTGACTGGTATCACTCAGTCCCCTCTCTCTCTCTCTGCGAGATATCTGTACACTGACTGTGCCTCTCAATGCCTCTCCCTCAGGGAGATATCTTTACACTGACTGGTGTCTCTCAGTCCCCTCTCCCTCTCAGTGAGATATCTGTACACTGACAGGTTTCTCTCAATCCCTCTCTCTCTCAGGCAGCTATCTTTACACTGACTGGTGCCTCTCTCTCCCTCTCTCTCTCAGGGAGATATCTGTACACTGACTGGTGTCTCTCAGTCCCCTCTCTTAGGGATATATCTATACACTGACTGGTGTCTCCCACTCCCTCTCTCATGCAGCGAGATATCTTTACACTCAATGCTGTCTCTCAGTCCCTCTCTCTCAGGGAGATGTCTTTGCGCTGACTGGTGTCTCTCACTCCCTCTCTCTAAGGGAGATGTCTTTACACTGACTGGTGTCTCTCAGTCCCCTGTCTATCAGGGAGATATCTGTACACTGACTGGTGTCTCTCATTTCCCTCTCTCTCAGGGAAATATCTGTACACTGACTGATGTCTCTCAGTCCTCTCTCTCAGGGAAATATCTGTACACTGACTGGTGTCTCTCAGCCTCTCTCTCTCAGGGAGATATCTGTACACTGACTGGTGTCTCTCAGTCCCTCTCTCTCTGTCAGAGAGATATCTGTACACTGACTGCTGTCTCTCAGTCCCTCTCTCTCAAGGAGATATCTGTACACTGACTGGTGTCTCTCTGTCCTGTCTCTCAGGGAGATATCTGTACACTGACTGGTGTCTCTCTGTCCTGTCTCTCAGGGAGATATCTGTACACTGACTGGTGTCTCTCTGTCCTGTCTCTCAGGGAGATATCTGTACACTGACTGGTATCTCTCAGTCACCTCTCTCTCTCTCTGTGAGATATATGTACACTTACTGTTGTCTCTCAGTCCCTCTCTCTCAGGGAGATATCTGTACACTTACTGGGCCTCTCAGTCCCTCTCTGTCAGGGAGATATCTGTACACTTAGTGGGCCTCTCACTCACTCTCTCTCAGGCAGATATCTTTACACTGACTGGTGTCTCTCAGTCCCTCTCTCTCAGGGAGATGTCTTTACACTGACTGGTGTCTCTCAGTCCCTCTCTGTCAGGGTGATATCTTTACACTGACTGGTGTCTCTCAGTCCCCCTCTCTCAGGGAGATAACTGTACACTGACTGGTGTCTCTCAGGGAGAGATCTGTACACTGACTGCTGTCTCTCATTCCTTCTCTCTCAGGGAAATATCTGTACACTGACTGGCGTCTCTCAGTCCCCTCTCTTAGGGAGATATCTATACATTGACTGGTGTCTCTCAGTCACTCTCTCTCAGGAGATGTCTTTACACTGACCGGTGTCTCTCAGTCCCCCTCTCTCAGGGAGATAACTGTACACTGACTGGTGTCTCTCAGGGAGATATCTGTACACTGACTGGTGTCTCTCAGTCCTCGCTCTCAGGGAAATATCTGTACACTGACTGCTGTCTCTCAGTCACTCTCTCTCAGGGAGACATCTGTACACTGACTGGTGTCTCCCACTCCCTCTCTCTCGCAGGGAGATATCTTTACACTCACTGGTGTCTCTCAGTCCCTCTTTCTCAAGGAGATATCTTTACACTGACTGGTATCTCTCAGTACTCAGTCTCTCCCAGTGAGATATCTGTACACTGACTGTTGTCTCTCAGTCCCCTCTCTCTCTCTCAGGGAGATGTCTGTACATTGACTGCCGTCTCTCAGTCCTTCTCTCTCAGGGAGATGTCTGTACAGTGACTGGCTTCTCTCAGTCCACTCTCTTAGGGTGATATCAATACACTGACTGGTGTCTGCCAATCCCTCTCTCTCTCAGGGAGATATCTTTACACTGACTGGTGTCACTCAGTCCCTCTCTCTCTCTGAGAGATATGCGTACACTGACTGGTGTCTCTCATTCCCTCTCTCTCTCAGGGATATATCTTTACACTGACTGGTGTCTCTCAGTCCCTCTCTCTCAGGCAGATGTCTTTACACTGACTGGTGTCTCTCACTCCCTCTCTCTCAGGGAGATATCTTTACACTGACTGGTATCACTCAGTCCCCTCTCTCTCTCTCTGCGAGATATCTGTACACTGACTGTGCCTCTCAATCCCTCTCTCTCAGGGAGATATCTTTACACTGACTGGTGTCTCTCAGTCCCCTCTCCCTCTCAGGGAGATATCTGTGCACTGACTGGTTTCACTCACTTCCTCTCTCTCTCAGGCAGCTATCTTTACACTGACTGGGGTCTCTCTCTCACTCTCTCTCTCAGGGAGATATCTGTACACTGACTGGTGTCTCTCAGTCCCTCTCTCTCTCTCTCAGGGAGATATCTGTACACTGACTGGTGTCTCTCAGTCCCTCTCTCTCAGGAGATGTCTTTACACTGACTGGTGTCTCTCAGTCCCCCTCTCTCAGGGAGATATCTGTACACTGACTGGTGTCTCTCAGTCCCCTCTCTCTCTCAGGGAGATATCTGTACACTTAATGATGTCTCTCAGTCCCCTGTCTCTCAGGGAGATATCTGTACACTGACTGGTGTCTCTCATTTCCCTCTCTCTCAGGGAGATATCTGTGCACTGACTGGTGTCTCTCACTCCCTCTCTCTCTCAGGCAGCTATCTGTACAGTGACTGGTGTCTCTCAGTCCCTCTCTCTCTCAGGGAGATATCTGTACATTGACTGCTGTCTCTCAGTCCTTCTCTCTCAGGGAGATGTCTGTACACTGACCGGTGTCTCTCAGTCCCCTGTCTCTCAGGGAGATATCTGTACACTGACCGGTGTCTCTCAGTCCCCTGGCTCTCAGGGAGATATCTGTACACTGACTGGTGTCTCTCATTTCCCTCTCTCTCAGGGAGATATCTGTGCACTGACTGGTGTCTCTCACTCCCTCTCCCTCTCAGGCAGCTATCTGTACAGTGACTGGTGTCTCTCAGTCCCTCTCTCTCTCTCAGGGAGATATCTGTACATTGACTGCTGTCTCTCAGTACTTCTCTCTCAGGGAGATGTCTTTACACTGACCGGTGTCTCTCAGTCCCCCTCTCTCAGGGAGATAACTGTACAGTGACTGGTGTCTCTCAGTCCTCGCTCTCTCTCTCAGAGAGATGTCTGTACATTGACTGCCGTCTCTCAGTCCTTCTCTTTCAGGGATATGTCTGTACACTGACTGGCGTCTCTCAGTCCCCTCTCTTAGGGATATATCTATACACTGACTGGTGTCTCTCAGTCCCTCTCTCTCAGGGAGATGTCTTTACACTGACTCGTGTCTCTCAGTCCCTCTCTGTCAGGGTGATATCTTTACACTGACTGGCGTCTCTCAGTCCCCTCTCTTAGGGATATATCTATACACTGACTGGTGTCTCCCACTCCCTCTCTCATGCAGGGAGATATCTTTACACTCAATGCTGTCTCTCAGTCCCTCTCTCTCAGGGAGATGTCTTTGCGCTGACTGGTGTCTCTCACTCCCTCTCTCTAAGGGAGATGTCTTTACACTGACTGGTGTCTCTCAGTCCCTCTCTCTCTTTGGGAGATGTGTTTACACTGACTGGTGTGTCTCACTCCCCCACTCTCAGGGAGATATCTTTACACTGACTGGTATCACTCAGTCCCCTCTCTCTCTCTCTGCGAGATATCTGTACACTGACTGTGCCTCTCAATGCCTCTCCCTCAGGGAGATATCTTTACACTGACAGGTTTCTCTCAATCCCTCTCTCTCTCAGGCAGCTATCTTTACACTGACTGGTGCCTCTCTCTCCCTCTCTCTCTCAGGGAGATATCTGTACACTGACTGGTGTCTCTCAGTCCCCTCTCTTAGGGATATATCTATACACTGACTGGTGTCTCCCACTCCCTCTCTCATGCAGCGAGATATCTTTACACTCAATGCTGTCTCTCAGTCCCTCTCTCTCAGGGAGATGTCTTTGCGCTGACTGGTGTCTCTCACTCCCTCTCTCTAAGGGAGATGTCTTTACACTGACTGGTGTCTCTCAGTCCCCCTCTCTCAGGGAGATATCTGTACACTGACTGGTGTCTCTCAGTCCCCTCTCTCTCTCAGTGAGATATCTGTACACTTAATGGTGTCTCTCAGTCCCCTGTCTCTCAGGGAGATATCTGTACACTGACTGGTGTCTCTCATTTCCCTCTCTCTCAGGGAGATATCTGTGCACTGACTGGTGTCTCTCACTCCCTCTCTCTGTCAGGCAGCTATCTGTACAGTGACTGGTGTCTCTCAGTCCCTCTCTCTCTCTCAGGGAGATATCTGTACATTGACTGCTGTCTCTCAGTCCTTCTCTCTCAGGGAGATGTCTGTACACTGACTGGCGTCTCTTAGTCCCCTCCCTTAGGGAGATATCTATACATTGACTGGTGTCTCTCAGTCACTCTCTCTCAGGAGATGTCTTTACACTGACCGGTGTCTCTCAGTCCCCCTCTCTCAGGGAGATAACTGTACACTGACTGGTGTCTCTCAGTCCTCGCTCTCAGGGAAATATCTGTACACTGACTGGTGTCTCTCAGTCACTCTCTCTCAGGGAGACATCGGTACACTGACTGGCGTCTCTCAGTCCCTCTCTCTCAGGAGATGTCTTTACACTGACTGGTGTCTCTCAGTCCCTCTCTCTCAGGGAGATATCTGTACACTGACTGTTGTCTCTCAGTCCCCTCTCTCTCTCTCAGAGAGATGTCTGTACATTGACTGCCGTCTCTCAGTCCTTCTCTCTCAGGGAGATGTCTGTACATTGACTGCCGTCTCTCAGTCCTTCTCTTTCAGGGATATGTCTGTACACTGACTGGTGTCTCTCAGTCCCCTCTCTCTCTGGGAGATATCTGTACACTGACTGGTGTCTCTCAGTCCCTCTCTCTCAGGGAGATATCTTTACACTGACTGGTGTCTCTCAGTCCCTCTCTGTCAGGGAGATATCTTTACACTGACTGGCGTCTCTCTGTCCCCTCTCTTAGGGATATATCTTTACACTGACTGGTGTCTCTCATTCCCTTCTCTCAGGGAGATATCTGTACACTGACTGTGCCTCTCAGTCCCTCTCTCTCAGGGAGATATCTGTACACTGACTGGTGTCTCTCAGTCCCTCTCTCTCAGGGAGATATCTGTACACTGACTGGTGTCTCTCAGTCCCCTCTCTCTCGCAGGGAGATATCTTTACACTGACTGGTGTCTCTCAGTCCCTCTCTCTCAGGGAGATATCTTTACACTGACTGGTGTCTCTCACTCCCTCTCTCTCTCAGGGAGATATCTGTACACTGACTGTGTCTCTCAGTCCCCTCTCTCTCTCAGGGAGATATCTGTACACTGACTGCCGTCTCTCAGTCCTTCTCTCTCAGGGAGATGTCTGTACAGTGACTGGCGTCTCTTAGTCCACTCTCTTAGGGTGATATCAATACACTGACTGGTGTCTGCCAATCCCTCTCTCTCTCAGGGAGATATCTTTACACTGACTGGTGTCACTCAGTCCCTCTCTCTCTCTGAGAGATATGCGTACACTGACTGGTGTCTCTCATTCCCTCTCTCTCTCAGGGATATATCTTTACACTGACTGGTGTCTCTCAGTCCCTCTCCCTCAGGGAGATGTCTTTACACTGACTGGTGTCTCTCACTCCCTCTCTCTCAGGGAGATATCTTTACACTGACTGGTATCACTCAGTCCCCTCTCTCTCTCTCTGCCAGATATCTGTACACTGACTGGTGTCTCTCAATCCCTCTCTCTCAGGAGATGTCTTTACACTGACTGGTGTCTCTCAGTCCCCCTCTCTCAGGGAGATATCTGTACACTGACTGGTGTCTCTCAGTCCCCTCTCTCTCTCAGGGAGATATCTGTACACTTAATGGTGTCTCTCAGTCCCCTGTCTCTCAGGGAGATATCTGTACACTGACTGGTGTCTCTCATTTCCCTCTCTCTCAGGGAGATATCTGTGCACTGACTGGTGTCTCTCACTCCCTCTCTCTCTCAGGCAGCTATCTGTACAGTGACTGGTGTCTCTCAGTCCCTCTCTCTCTCTCAGGGAGATATCTGTACATTGACTGCTGTCTCTCAGTCCTTCTCTCTCAGGGAGATGTCTGTACACTGACTGGCGTCTCTTAGTCCCCTCTCTTAGGGAGATATCTATACATTGACTGGTGTCTCTCAGTCACTCTCTCTCAGGAGATGTCTTTACACTGACCGGTGTCTCTCAGTCCCCCTCTCTCAGGGAGATAACTGTACACTGACTGGTGTCTCTCAGTCCTCGCTCTCAGGGAAATATCTGTACACTGACTGGTGTCTCTCAGTCACTCTCTCTCAGGGAGACATCGGTACACTGACTGGCGTCTCTCAGTCCCTCTCTCTCAGGAGATGTCTTTACACTGACTGGTGTCTCTCAGTCCCTCTCTCTCAGGGAGATATCTGTACACTGAATGGTGTCTCTCAGTCCCTCTCTCTCAGGGAGATATCTGTACACTGACTGTTGTCTCTCAGTCCCCTCTCTCTCTCTCAGAGAGATGTCTGTACATTGACTGCCGTCTCTCAGTCTTTCTCTCTCAGGGAGATGTCTGTACATTGACTGCCGTCTCTCAGTCCTTCTCTTTCAGGGATATGTCTGTACACTGACTGGCGTCTCTCAGTCCCCTCTCTTAGGGATATATCTATACACTGACTGGTGTCTCCCACTCCCTCTCTCATGCAGCGAGATATCTTTACACTCAATGCTGTCTCTCAGTCCCTCTCTCTCAGGGAGATGTCTTTGCGCTGACTGGTGTCTCTCACTCCCTCTCTCTAAGGGAGATGTCTTTACACTGACTGGTGTCTCTCAGTCCCTCTCTCTCAGGGAGATATCTGTACACTGACTGGTGTCTCTCAGTCCCACCCTCTCAGGGAGATATCTGTACACTGACTGGTGTCTCTCAGTCTTTCTCTCTCTCTGGGAGATATCTGTACACTGACTGGTGTCTCTCAGTCCCTCTCTCTCTCAGGGAGATATCTGAACACTGACTGGTGTCTCTCAGTCCCTCTCTCTCACAGGGAGTTATCAGAACAATGACTGCTGTCTCTCAGTCCCTCTCTCTCAGGAGATATCTGAACAATGTCTGGTGTATATCAGACGCTCTCTCTCAGGAAGATATATTTACACTGACTGGTGTCTCTCATTCAGTCTGTCTCTCAGGGAGATATCTGTACACTGACTGGTGTCTCTCAGTCCCTCTCTCTCAGGGAGATATCTGTACACTGACTGGTGTCTCTCAGTCCCCTCTCTCTCTCAGGGAGATATCTGTACACTGACTGGTGTCTCTCAGTCCCTCTCTCTCAGGGAGATATCTGTACAATTACTGTGCCTCTCACTCACTCTCTCTCAGGCAGATATCTTTACACTGACTGGTGTCTCTCAGTCCCTCTCTCTCAGGGAGATATCTGTACACTGACTGGTGTCTCTCAGTCCCTCTCTGTCAGGGTGATATCTTTACACTGACTGGTGTCTCTCAGTCCCCCTCTCTCAGGGAGATAACTGTACACTGACTGGTGTCTCTCAGGGAGAGATCTGTACACTGACTGGTGTCTCTCAGTCCTCGCTCTCAGGGAAATATCTGTACACTGACTGCTGTCTCTCAGTCACTCTCTCTCAGGGAGACATCGGTACACTGACTGGTGTCTCCCACTCCCTCTCTCTCGCAGGGAGATATCTTTACACTCACTGGTGTCTCTCAGTCCCTCTCTCTCAAGGAGATATCTTTACACTGACTGGTATCTCTCAGTACTCAGTCTCTCCCAGTGAGATATCTGTACACTGACTGTTGTCTCTCAGTCCCCTCTCTCTCTCTCAGGGAGATATCTGTACACTGACTGGTGTCTCTCAGTCCCTCTCTCTCAGGGAGATATCTGTACACTGACTGGTGTCTCTCAGTCCCTCTCTCTCAGGGAGATATCTGTACACTGACTGGTGTCTCTCAGTCCCCTCTCTCTCTCAGGGAGATATCTGTACACTGACTGGTGTCTCTCAGTCCCCTCTCTCTCAGGGAGATATCTGTACACTGACTGGTGTCTCTCAGTCCCCTCTCTCTCAGGGAGATATCTGTACACTGACTGGTGTCTCTCAGTCCCTCTCTCTCAGGGAGATATCTTTACACTGACTGGTGTCTCTCAGTCCCTCTCTCTCTCAGGGAGATATCTGTACACTGACTGGTGTCTCTCAGTCCCTCTCTCTCTCAGGGAGATATCTGTACACTGACTGGTGTCTCTCAGTCCCTCTCTCTCAGGGAGATATCTGTACACTGACTGGTGTCTCTCAGTCCCCTCTCTCTCAGGGAGATATCTGTACACTGACTGGTGTCTCTCAGTCCCTCTCTCTCAGGGAGATATCTTTACACTGACTGGTGTCTCTCAGTCCCTCTCTCTCTCAGGGAGATATCTGTACACTGACTGGTGTCTCTCAGTCCCCTCTCTCTCTCAGGGAGATATCTGTACACTGACTGGTGTCTCTCAGTCCCTCTCTCTCAGGAGATGTCTTTACACTGACTGGTGTCTCTCAGTCCCCTCTCTCTCAGGGAGATATCTGTACACTGACTGGTGTCTCTCAGTCCCCTCTCTCTCTCAGGGAGATATCTGTACACTGACTGGTGTCTCTCAGTCCCTCTCTCTCAGGGAGATATCTGTACACTGACTGGTGTCTCTCAGTCCCTCTCTCTCAGGGAGATATCTGTACACTGACTGGTGTCTCTCAGTCCCTCTCTCTCTCAGGAGATATCTGTACACTGACTGGTGTCTCTCAGTCCCTCTCTCTCTCAGGGAGATATCTGTACACTGACTGCTGTCTCTCAGTCCCTTCTCTCTCAGGGAGATAAAACAGACATACAGAAAGGCAGACAACACACACACACACACACACACACACACACACACACGCACACACACAGGTATTTCAGGACAGGTTCCCGAGGTGTGGTTTGCCACAGACGCTTACTCCACAGAAACTGAATGAGACCAAGACCGCTCGGAAACGTATGAATTTCATTCTCCCTGCTCCAAGACACTGTTGGCACACAGCTGAAGGCAATGCTGAGGCGGGATATGAACATGTAGAGGTGTTCACAGATGGTCAGGGTGCGTTTAATAATCCAATTGGACTTTCCGATTTAAGGCATCACCTTAGAAAGCAAGGGCCAGGGTCAGGATGATGTGAAAAGAAACAACCCTAAAGAGCATTATTACTGCAGCTGGTAGAGCGTTTTGACAGCCATTGTGAGGTTGTACAGGGAGATCTGTTGAAGGGCCTAACACCTGAGTCGGACATGAGCTGGCAGAAATGCAAAGCAACCTGTGTCATTGTGATTAGGTGTTATTGCTTAGCGATTTAATAAAGGTGTTCCACAACCTCGGATGGCCCGCTTCTGTCTCTTACCAAAAATCCACAAACATGACTGTCCCACCAGACCGATCGTGTCAGCCTGTTCCTACCCACAGATCTCATTTCTTGCTTTCTTGACTCCATTCTCTCTTCCTTCTACAGTCTCTTCCCACTTACACCTGCGACTCCTCTGAAGCACTACATTATGTCAACAATTTCCAGTTCCCTGGCCCCAACCACCTCCACTTCACCATGAACGTCCAATCTCTCTACACCTTCATTCCCCACCAGGATGGTCTGATGGCTCTCCGCTTCTTCCTTGAACAGAGGCCAGAACAATCCCCATCCATCACTACTCTCCTCCATCTGGCTGAACTGGTTCTCTCACTGAAGAACTTCTCCTTAAACTCGTCTCACTTCTTCCAAATAAAAGGTGTGGGTATGAGTACACGTATGGACCCCAGTTTTGCCTGCCTCTTTACGAGGTACGAGGAGCATTCCTTGTTCCAGTCCTACTCAGGCCCCTTCCCACAACCCTTTGTCCAGTACATTGATGACTGCTCCAGTGACTCTTAATGCTCTCGTCTGGATCTGGAAAAAAATATTAATTTTGCTTCCAATATCCAACTCTCCATCATTTTCAGAAGTTCCATCACTGACTCTTCCCTTCCCTGCCTTGACCTCTCTGTCTCAATTTCTGGTGTTAGACTGTCCACCAATATGAATTACAAGCCTACTGGCTCCCATAGCTACCTCGACCACAGTTCCTCACACCCCGCATCCTGTAAGGATTCCATAACATTCTCTCAGTTCCTTCACCTCAGTTGCATCTGTTCTGATTATGTCATTTTCCAAAACAGTTCCTCTAACATTTCTTCCCTCTTTCTTAACTGAGGTTTTCCATGCACGGTGGTTGACAGGGCCCTCAACCGTGACCGGCCCATCGCTCATGCATCCACCCTCACTTCTTTCTCACCCTCCCAGAACCATGATAGAGTCCCCCTTGTCCTCACTTATCACGCCACCAGCTTCCGCATTCAAAGGATCATCCTCCGCCATTTCCGCCAACTCCAGCATGATGCCACCAGCAAACAAATCTATTGTTCTCCTCTCCTGGTGGCATTCTGCAGGTATCGTTCCCTCCGGAACACCCTGGTCCTCTCCTCCATCACCCCCTACACCTCAGCCCCCTCCCACGGCACCTTCCCATGCAATTGCTGAAGGTGTTCCACCTTCCCCTTCAATTCCCCCATCTTCACCGCTGAAGGGCCCTTTCAAGAGAAGAAGCATTTCACTTGCACTTCCATCAATTTAGTCTACTGCATTCGCTGCTCCCAATGCGGTTTCCACTACATTGGAGAGAACAAACGCAGATTGGGTGACCTCTTTGCAGAACACATTTGGTCTGTCCGCAAGCATGACCCAGGCCTCCCTTTCATTTGTGATTTCCAGACACCACCCTTCTCTCAAGCCCACATATCTGTCCTTGGCCTGCTGCAATTTTCCAGTGAAGCTCAACGCAAATCAAAGGAACAGCAACTCATCTTCTGATTGCGCACTCTACAGCCATCCAGAGTTAACACTGAATTCAGCAACTTCAGATCGTGAACTCTCTCCTCCATTCCCCACTCCTTTTTTGATCCACTTTTTGCCAAATTTATATTTTTTTAAATTATAATTTTCTTTTCTCCCCTATTTTTCAATTTATTTCGATCTATCGTTTTATCTACACAATTTAGCCCATTTGGAAGCCTTCCCCCACCCCACCCCCACTAGTGCCACCTACCACTTTTTTGGCCTTCTTTCAACCACTAGCGCATTCCTTGGATGATATTACCACCGTTTGTAATTTAGCCGAGTGCTATTTCAAGCTGCATTGAAATTGTTCTCCTCATGCAATTGGTCGAATAAATGATCGTGACCTGTAACTGAGAATCCTGTGGACCGTTTGTGAAATTGACCACGTCAGTATGGCGTAGTCGGCAGGATACTTGGATCGGATCCTCGAGATGGCTCTGCAAAGTGGGTGAGTAAACTTATTTACCACCCGCAATTAGTGCAGTAAGCCTACCCGTGAACAGTCCGATCGAGTATCAAAAGAATCGGGAGAGGACTCAGGTCAGGAGATAGGAGGCGCCAGGGTAGGAGGCTGAGCCGTGCAGGCGGACTAGCGCTGCCAAAGCCACGCAGGAAGGAGAGACCACAGTTAAGAAGAGGCGCAGCCGTGCTGGCGGGTAACGGTTTGAAATATAACCATAACCGAAGCCGAGGAGGAAGACCAGACCACAGTGAAATAAGTGAAACCATACATATCGCAAGTAATTAAGTTCTTAGGGCCGCGCGAACCTAACACGCAGAGATAGGTGAAAATAAGTACAGAGTGATGCCAGGGAAAGAGGATAGCACTATTGAACCCGACTGGGGAACCGTGGACTCCATAACGAGATTCATAGCGGAACAGCAGTCAAAACTAATCATAAAAAAGGCAGAAGGAATTGTGGACGCCACAGGGAGCAACCTGAGAACAAAGTCAGTGGTGGATAGAGCAGAAAAAAGGATAAGGAAAAGAAAGGTAGATGGTTATTATCACCTTGTACCTGCAGTTGTGCAGACGGGTTAATATTAAGTTCCAGTCGATTAGAGAGAGAGAGAGAGAGAGACAAAGTCAGATTCAGGACTGACCAGAACAGTGGTGGGAGCTTTTAATGAGACTGATCAAGAGGAGAAGAGCTCCGAAGGAGAAATCTGTTAGGGAGTTGAGGCCGGCCCACTGTACCCATTGAATCCCATGGCCCTTATGACAGTAACTGTTAGGAAAAGTAAAGTCAGGGAAGGCGAATTAAAAGCCGAAGGGAGAAAGAGGGCAGAGGAATTGGGGCGGGGGTGGGGGGGGGGGGGGGGGGGGTGTGGCGGGGGGGGGGGGGGGGGGGGTGTGGGGGGCGGTGGCGAGGGGGGCTTGGGGGCGTGGTTGTGATGAGGATATTGAGAGGGTTGCGGAGAAATTTAAGCATGTACCGTTCAGTCAGGGGAGAACCAGGTTTTGCTTAAAAAACTGCTGAGACTTAAAACTCGACATAACAACCCAGGTTTTTGGACCAAACTCCGGGAAAAGCAAGGTTTCCAGGCAATGCAACCCCTTGATTCCCACACATTTGTGAAGGAAAATTGTCCAGGGGATATTTGGGGAAAATTGCCCCGACAATTTATAAGTGGAGATTGGGCGAAACTTGGTGACGTCCCAAATCGGGAGCCCTGCACAGGGACTTTGAAGAGGCAGTTAAGGAAGCCTTGGGGGAGCGAGGGACGAATTGGTGTTGTATAACGTCCGTAGTACAAAAGACGACTGAGTCTGTAATGGACTATGCAGAGCGGATGTGGGGGACATATCTTCGGTTTTCAGGCCAACAGCATCCCGTGTGAGATGACGAGATTTTCCTGAAAATGGGAAAGCATGATTAGGATGCGAAAGGTCCGCTACTGAATTTTCTGTAACTTAAATAATGTTACAAGAGATACTTGTGATGAAGAGGAGAGAGAGAGAGAAAAGGAGGTACCCTGAGGGAGTTAAGAAGCACTGCCAGGCAGTGAGATTTCGTCAGTTGGATGCTCCCTGTCGGTGGAGCCTTCAAGATCCCTTTTTTCCCCCCACTACGATTTGAAGCTTCCTTTAGATTATAATAGTTTTAAGCCGTTAAGTTAAGGATAGAGGAACATAAATACATACCTCTAAATATATATATTTGTTTGTGTGCAAAGAAGCATTCGTATGTGAGCTTTAAACTGTTTTCTTCTCTATATTGTCATTTGTTTGTGTGTTTCAGTATTTTAGGGTTGAAAGCCCCATAAAAGTATACGGAAACATTTCAAATCTTGAGTACAAGGTTTACAATGAGAATTCTGCCAAAAAAATAAATCGGAATTTGAATGTATCATTAAACTATACAGGGTTAGATGAACCAATCTTTGTACCACCCATTTGCAGACTAGTATCACCAGTTTACAAGAAGAATGGGATTGATACATGCGAGTTACATTAACTCATACGATTTAATATTCTAAAGCTCTGAAGGGAAACATTACCTGAAGTTTAAGGGATTCTAGGATAATCAAACACCCGGTTTAAGTGGTTCAAATGGATAAAAAGGGTTTTTTTTGTTTAAAGAGATTAATTAAATATGATAGGAAATCTGCATCCCAACAGCACTGTTATTTGAAGCTGGGACAAAGGCTTGTGGTGTAAAGTGCAGTTTAGTTTAGAAGATTACTTTTGAATCACGAGGATGCTATCTAAGATAAGCAATGTGTTGATAAACATATGAGAATTATAAATTGGATACAAATCAATACGCATAAGAAGGAGCTAGAATTAGTATTGCTAGTGTAAATTACATTTCTTACAAAGTTTAAAATTTTGAATTTTGGTTCGAGATAAAGTTCTCAAAAAGGGAATTTTCATTTTGAAGTGTTTGACAACAATTGGTTCTAATTCAAATACTGTGCACTTCTGTATTTTTAAGTCTGTTTCCACGATATATAGCTAAGCTCAAGACCTTGACAACGTTTAACAGAAATCCAATCTTTGGCCGAGTTAATGAATTTGGGATAATTCTAAAAGAAACAGGTCAGACACAATTTAGTGGGTTACTTTTGAGAAAATTAAATGTTGTTTGAGATGATGATGCGGAAGCAAAACATGTCACTGCCTGATTTCTGTTTTAAAACTGTTATGAAAATACTTTGTTGATTTTAGAGTCTATCCAGTTAACCTGAATAAGATAAGATGGTAGCTGTTGTATTACAAAATGGCATGAGGCAAGCAAGAGAAAGAGTTAGGGAAAGAGGACACAATGTACAAACTGTTTTAAGGGAACTGAATTTCATAATCTGGCCTGGAAATGAAACATTGGAAACGCACAGCGGGAGGTCAGCAAGTATCTATAGATATAAATCTTCGTTGAAATGGGATAGTTAACATGGGCAAAAGAACAAGGCAACATTATAACCTATCAAGACAATAGAGAAACTGACATAAGGAGAATGTTAGGATGATCATGGTAAGGGAAGAAAAAAGCTTAGAGGTAAAATATGTGGAATCTGTAGCTCAGGAATTGAAACGTAAGGAGAAATAATATTAATAACAATTTACCACTAGATGGATATTGGTTAAGCAAAAGCTGGAAAAAGGCAAAATAGATGTATTGCTGATTGTATTAATGTGCCTGCGAGCTACAAAAAGTAAGACCACAGAATTAACACTATGATGACAGAGAGAGTTAATTGGCTCGCAGAGAGAACCATTACTGGAAGTGAAGATTGATGAGCCATTGAAAGATAAGAAGGTGCACTGTGGGATTCTGTTGGCAGTTTCAGGAAGTGAGGTCCGACGTGGGTCAGCAGCAGGAGACAGCGGACTGGAAGGAGCGTTGCCCATCTAGATGGAAACAGATCAGGGAACACATTTCAATGGCAATATAAATAGAAATTCCACATTCCCTACTAGCCACAGGGCTCCGGGATGATGGAAAGGATGAACCACACTTTAAAAATAAACATCGATAGCAAAAGCAAATGAAGAGACAGGGAACAGCTGAGCAAAAGCGTTGCCCAATATTCTGATGTGTGTTAGTTCGAGCCCAAGCAGGACCATCAGTTCACCCCATTTGAAATAATGACAAGGAAAGCAATGCAGTTAAACCGAGGGGATCATAGTAGGATTGGGAGATGTAGGACCACTAACAGGAAGGGTGGAAGATTATGTGAGGGAAATAAGTAAGCAATTGCATGAGTTAAGGAAGGCTGTCAGGGACTAACAGGTGATTAAGGATATGCAAACAGTCAAATCCAAAGAGCAACAAAGGACCAAATGGGGAATAAGGTGATGGCTAATGTGAGCCTGGAGCTAACAGGCATGGAGCATACGAGTTATTATGACAGGTGATACATGTGCACTTATAGATAAAAGAACGGGAATTAAATGGAGGCATTACACACAATTAAAGATACATGGAAATTGACCAAGCTGTAACCCCGAGAACGGGAGCCATTGTTAATGTCTCCAGTGGTCCCCGGCCCTGGTCGTCGGCGTATCAGAACTCGCAGCAACGTCGGGGATCAGCACTGCTCATCCGGCACCGCAGGAGGAACTTTGGTAGATCACGGACAGTGCCGAATGTGACATGCAATGGGGAATGATAAATGTAACCGTCAGAGATCAAATGCTTTCGAATTGTAGTAAGGGTGTGCTTCAGATCGCGCATGGGAGGTCCGCCCAATAGAGGAGATTAGTACCGCTACGCAGCCACTTGCCACATCTACTTCCACAGTCCTAGTAGAGATAATTGAAGCCTCTCAAACAACACTGACTGTCCCACCTTGTCCGACTACGCATCCAGAACTGATGAATGATTTGCTAATGGTTAATCAGAAGTTTTGTATCATAATGAACACCATGAGCTGGTACCCATCGTCTTGAACATATCCGGAATTGCCCCGCCCCAGTAGTGCTCAAACCATATTCGAGCACCCTATCAGGCTCTAATGGGCCAGCTGATGACCCAGGCATCTAAGTTCAACAGCGGGATGCAATCAGTTTTAGAAGGAAACTGAGATAAGCGTGGCTTGATGAATGATGCTGCCATGATATTCAATACAGGGGACTCATCAATATTACTTCCATCCATCTAACAATGTTGATCTGTCGGCCTGTACACTGATCATTAAGCTTAAACAGGTTTTAGGGCGGGAATGGGAAATTCATAACCCACAATTAAATATAGACCAGGACATGACTCTTTTAATCCAAAGCCTGGCTACTGTGCTCGAAAGTCATGTGGGGACAATCAACAAACTGTTTGGAATAGGGAATAATAATCCAGATGAATCGAGCAGAAATGATATTTGCAATTCATTTGGATCTTGGCCACTGGAACAAGCCCGAAGAATTTAAGACAGATTAATGAAGGGGTAGTTCCTTTATGGGTCATTAATGAACATTTATTTAATATTTCACAACATCAGAATCATGACTTGACCGGTTGCCAACTCAGAAGTTTAACACTCGTATATATAGATTGAATGTTGAATGTATAGTAAATAACAATTTGCTAATAGGCATTTTATTAGTAATGCCTGTCATACGTATGTCATCACCCGACAGGACGTTATGTGGAGTAGAAAATATTGGGGTTATACAAGAGAATTTCTATATTAGGTATCATGACATTCTACATATGCAGTAGACATAGAAGGGAAAAAAGTTGGCACCACACACTAACGGTGTAGTATAGAGGCCAGCACAGTAGTATACAAATCCAACATATGAGACAGTTGAAGCTAAGTGCCGTTTTAAAGAAGCAAAAAGTTGTACACTGCAAACTATATGGGCTGCGAAAGAACCAATCCATGTTGCATATACGGGTAATGGGAGATATTGTATTACCACGTAACAGCAGAAGATCCAATATCGGGACAACCGGATATGCCCCATCAATAATCATTTACTGTGCCTACAACCACAGGCACCAGCAAAGGTATGGAAAGTGGAACTGGTCGAAATATGCAACAGAGGATTGTCTATTATTCAGGTCAAGGAGAGTACAAGAATAACCTGACATACTATTTGAAACAGTTCTCCTATGAAATTCCCCTATTACCAGAGCACATAACCGTGATTTGGAGACAGGCATAGTTGATATACATCACCTATTACACAATGCAGCAACAGTTGAGAGACTTAAAGGTGGATATTGAACAAATAGATTCTTCCACATGGTGGGAGAACCTGGGGAACTGGAGCTCAAAGGTAAAGATACGGCCCTGGATTCGGATTATCTCCCATTCCCTATTATATTTCAACTGATATTGAGTATATATCTAATATACTTGATTCATCGCACCCAGAAATCACAGAAAAAGGTGACGCCGGGGGAGAAGGAACTTATTAAGTCTGAGGCCTGAAGTGAACAGCCAGATGATACAGCTGCTCTAACAGTACGTTTTTACAGCCAAAGGCTGGATGGCTGGCCAGCATCAATGTGTGGCGGTGCCTGAAGGGACAGACAGTACCGCTGTAGTTGGATCCCAAGGGCCAAAAATGGGGGACTGTTAGGGGGGAATATAGGGGTGCAGCAAGAAATTATTGAAAGGGAATGTATTACTTAAAGTCTCCAAGCACATTGGCAGTTAAAGTTTACCAGGTGAACCTTGCACAGCTTTATGGACCTGCAAATAAAAGAAAGGCCTTGGGAGCTGGACGGTGGACAGAGGATGGCAATGACAACTAAGGTTAAGTGTGCTCTTCAATAGATAGGGGAAGAACAGATGGTCCTAGTTTAGTAGGAGGGAAGGTCTCTGCCTGGGTGAATACAAATAGGGACATATGATGCATGTATTGTTACCAGAGATGTCTGTTTAATGTAAACCTATAGGTTGACGAGAACAGAATCTGGAAACTATTCTCGTACATGACCAATAATGTGTAAATATGTTGAACACTTGTAATTTCGCAGAGTGCTATCTCAAGCTGCATTGTGCTGGTTCTTCCATTCCAATTGCTCGAATAAACTATCGTGACCTGTACCTGAGACTCCTGTGGTTCACTTGTCAAATTGACCACAACAGGGAAGTAGTCAGGTTTCTGGGTGGTTTGTGGTGATGATTTGCAGAATTGGATGTAGTGCTCAGTTCAATTCTACTGCTTAATCTCTGAGGCAGATCAAGTTGTAGCCAGCGTAGCCTTTGCAGCACAAGCATGCAGACAATTCCCTTGTGCTTGAGTCCCAAGTCTCTAACACTGAGTTCAGTGTGGGAGACATTGATAGCAGGTCCAGGACAATGTAAAATCACCCAATCGGAATTTTAAGCATCCTGGGCAATTTCAGCGCATGTGCTCGTGTCAGGACATCTGCAGTGTTCGTGATGCCCAACACAAACTTAAATTCACTGCTGTGGACATTGGAAGTTTTGGGACCTGAGCTCTTTAATAAACTGGCGCTTCTCATGCATTGCCTGCCGTGCAAGGGAGTTATGGCCAACACAGAGAGGTTTTACTGCACTGGTAAAACATGTTAATAAATGTTCTCCACTTACGCTGAGTGGCAAGTGCGCCACAAGGGGAAGAAACAATTATAATCCTCGTAGAAAATCAGCATACATAAAAAAGTCGCCCTTGAGTACCTCGCAGAGAGAGCCCAGGTACAGATATAATCTTCGGAAAGGGAAATGGGATATTTCTATAACTTTTCGAATTTCAGCACTGAAATAATATGCCGATTTCCTGAAATACAACCTTCTTTTCTTCTGGTCGTTACCGCCTGATACAACGAGTGAATTTGATCAATTGCCTCTAGGGCCCAATGTTACAATCAATAGAACTTTAAGTTGGTTCCTTCCGATTATTTGGAGCTGGGAAACTCGGGAAGTACATCAGGTGCCAGTGGTGTTTCATATAAATTCTACTCCATTACCGGAAACTATAAATTCAAATAAAACTTTCAACTGAAGAAAAGAACTATCTAGCATAATTCAAAACGTTGCCCTTTGCCTACTTAAAATGGCTCCTAAGGACACCCTCAGGAACGGACCGAGTAGTGGTGAATCCGCAAAGATGTCTTGAGATGGTGGAATGGGTAACAGCTCCCTGTTTCTCAAAATGTCGTCCTGCCCCTGCTGGGCGGAGGACACTGAAGCACGAGGAATTATCATTGTAATGTTGACAATGGGCTTCATGACTTATGATTTATTTACGTTCGACATTAAGCAACACATCCTTTAGGGTCCATAAACTGTTGCAGGGACGCGAAATCCACCTTCCTCTCCTTCAGCGTGAGGAGGAGAATTAAGCTCCAGGTGCCCAAAATCTGCTGAGCAGAACTGCGGTTCAGGAACCCTGTGAACGGTTGGGATTCCCTCTGATAATCAGCAATTTATCCCAGTGGAGAAATTACTCGCATTGAGACATTCCCGCAATCAGCCAAATAATCACTAGCAGTGAAATACTCAACAGCTAATAGACAACACTGAATTACCGTGCACACCAAAACCTGCGGGAATTGGGTGGTAAATGTTCGATACTTGCAGAATCGTTGGCCGGATCATTTTTTTTTCGAAGGATGCGAAAGTTCACCCAGTTTTCTGATTGGATTGAAGATCCGTAACTCTTTCCCCTATATAGGCTAGGGTTGTGTACATTTGTGTTCGTCATAGTGACTTAAACAAGCGGGTAATTTACCTCTTCAGAGACCCCCGTCCGCCAATGGGGAAATTGAGGAGATTAACTCCAAAAATTTCGTCATTAAAATTAGCGATCGGAAAGTAACCACAAGAGGTATCTATTCTGCACATGTCCCCTTGGATGTTGAAAGGAACATCCATCATGGACCGTGCTGGCTTATTTGGGCTTCATATTATTCTGCTGCGATATTGACT
Organism: Carcharodon carcharias; assembly: GCF_017639515.1. Classification (NCBI taxonomy): domain Eukaryota; kingdom Metazoa; phylum Chordata; class Chondrichthyes; order Lamniformes; family Lamnidae; genus Carcharodon; species Carcharodon carcharias. Next base: position 119,763 of record NW_024470590.1, on the reverse strand, counting down.
CATCTATTGAAGAATGTAAACGTGTTTTGGATTGTAATTACATAACGTAAACTTGCTGACTTATATGGCGACACCTCTACATATCTCGCCGTTATTATTATTTACGATGATACTGCTCTACAGTTAACAATACTGGAGATAGCCGTATATGTATGCTGTTGCTATCAGTCAACAATACTAGACGTTATCTACGTTAATATGAGAAGTGGGAAACATATTAGAAAATTATCCGTGCTGATGTTATTTATTATTAGCAATGTAAACTCCACTCAACCACAGGGATGCCCTGCTCTAACATTATTTGCGTGAAATGCAAGCAGTAAATGCTGGGAATATTCAGCAGATCATGTAGCATCACTGGAGAGTGAATCAGAGTTAATGTTTCAGGTAAAGGTCAGCATTGTATTTCTCATTCCAGATTTCCAACCATCGCAGTATTTTGTTTTCAGATTATTGAGTTTGATCCCATTTCAGAATTTTGACTGTGCCCATATTCTCGTGCTCATCATGGTGATATTGGCATAGCATCACTGGTGGTAACCCAACTGCCGAGTTACAGGTCAGCCTCAAATCTTAAACGTGATATCCTTTCACTAACATTACTCTTGGGGACGCCATCGTAACTTTACTGATTGTGAATTTAACTTCAGTGAGGAAGCCCCTACACGATCATTTATCATTCTACCTTTTCAAGCTGTAACCGTACTCTAACGTTACTGCTGAGGCCTGTAAGCTAAGTTATTCCTGATGACACCATTGACACATTTTTGGAGCGCTTCCAACTCTTGTTTTCTTATTTTGTTTTATTTCCTTCCCAGATAAGATTGCCTAATTTTAAGGTAACGTTCCGCTTTGCAGGAGTAATAAAGTTAAATTTTAATCAGTGTTCTGGGTAAAATGGATAAAACTCTAATGTATGAAAATGATGCTGCTTGCAAACGTTTGTTTCACATTGGGAGAATGTTTAATACCTTGGCTAATTATCATGAAACACGTACTTTTGGGCATAACTTAAAGAGGGATAAGGAAAATTCAAATACACATATAGATTGTAATTGGGCTTGGAGAATGAAAGGGTGGTGACATGTCACTGAAAAATTACTGATAGAGCAGAGAAGTCTGTTAATCGCTCACATTTAATGCAAGAGGAAACATTTTATCCTTGAATATGCACAGCTGATATTGAGGTTTACACCTGATAACTGAACACAAAGCGGAGTCACAAAATGAAACGACACGTCAACCATCTGGAGAACTTTACTACTTCCAAGTGGCGAGACACTGATTGTATATCACACCTGCACAAAACCCTCATGTTTCTCAAACATGCGCCAGTCGCGTAAAATGTCGTTAGATTGTTCTCAAGCAGCCGCTTTTTGGCATTTGACAACAGTTAATTCACGGACTCTGCTCTCTAACTTACAACCAGGTGAAAACACTCTTTGTGTTTTAAAAGCGAGCGGTCACTAATTATTTCATTTAAATTCTGTTTCTTCATTCCACTTGTTATAAATCAAAAGCCATTGTGAGTGGCGAGTGCCGTCCGAATTTAAGTCGCGTTTGCAGAAGTTGTTAGTAGTTTTACAACTTTGGGGCGACGCTTGTATGATCTTTAGCATCATCATCATTTTCATGTTGAGCCCTGCAATGCCGCACCGAGCTCGTACACAGAGACCCCCAGAGTTGCACAATTATGATTGCAACCAAAAACAAGCCACAGCAACATAAGAAAACTGGTATTTTATTCTTCTCAGTGTTTACTCTGTAAACCAATGAGGAAATGAGAGAGAGATTTGCGGCGGGAAAATCTTCCATCCCTCTGAAACATACAAAAAAAGATAGGCCGCAGTTGCCCACGCAGATATTTAATATAGAACCAGAGAATGCTGGAAATGCGGGTCTGGCAGCTTCTGTGAACAGAGGCAGCAGAATTAATGGTTTCAGGTCGATGACCTTTGGTCAGAACTGTCAGTTTTATTTCATGTTTCTGGTTAATGTGCCACAAGATTGATTGTCCACAAATCAATCTGCGGAATTACTTACAGCCGTGATCAAGTTTAAAGGTTGTTGGGGGGCAGGGCGGAAGAATCGGACGTTTGTGCTGGCGGGGGGCGGGGGTACCTTGGGGGCTTCCAGCCATGTCTTAAAATGTATAAATTAAATTATACTTTACTGGCTGGGAATCAATAACCTGAAGCAAATGCTGTGCATGCACTTTATACGTAGAATGGATGGAAATCCCTCCGAGTGCGGCTGCCTTCCATTGTTCTGATTATTATTTGTGGTGCAATTCCACTACCCCATCCCCCCGCCCCCACTCCCAGTTATTGAGCAGGTTTGGTGACAGAGCATTAAAGCAAAGTTACCCATAGAACTATAGAATGGTTGCAGCACAGAAGGAGGCCATTCAGCACATTGACTCTCTGTCGGTTCTCTGCAATAGCAACGCAGCCAGTCCCCGTCATCCGCCTTTTCCATGGAGCCCTGAAAATATTTTGTTTTCACGTAATTAAACAGCTCCATTTTGAAAACTGCAATTGAATCTGCCCCCACCATGCACTCAGACAGCGGCTTCCAGATCTAAACTACTTGTGGCAGAAAGAACCTTTTCCTTATGTCGCCTCTGGACATTTTGTTAATCACTTTAATTTTCTCGACCTCTTGCCGATGGGAAAGTTTTTTTTTTACCAGTTACACTACGGAGACCTCTCATGATTTTTTGCACGTCTACAAATATTCCCTCAACCTTCTCTTCTCCAAGGAGAATAGCCCCAGCTTCGCTCATCTATCCTCATGACAGAAATCTCTCATCCTCGAAATCATTCTCATAAATCAAAAATAATCCTTTTCTGAACAATATGTAAAACCTTTGTTTAACTTGAGCCAGTATTTTATGAAGACTCATAACTTAGTTATTTTTATATTCTATGCCCCGATTTATAAAAGCCAGAATTTAGGATGCAGTATTCCTTTCTCAAACTGCCCTGCCACGTTCAATGATTTATGTACATATACATCCAGGTCCATCTGCTCCTGCATCCATTTAGAATTATGACGTTTATTTTGTCTCCTCTCCTCGTTCATCTGACCAAAATGCATCATTTCACACTTCTGTACATTAAATTTTTACCTTCCTCGAGTCTTTCCATTCCATCTGTACCATCTTGAAGTCTATCATTTACGTCCTCACAATTCACAATATTTCCAAGTCTTGCACCATCCTTAAATTTTTAAATTATGCTCTGCATACCTAGATTATTGAAACCAATCAAGAACATCCGTGGGTCCCGCTATATACCACCAGTACCCCACAGTCAGAAATAAGTAATGTTTTCTGTAATTCATGCTTCATTAGGTTTAAATTCAATTATTAACGGTGGCATAATGAAATTCTAGTTATGCTAATGACTAACGATTCACAACGCCACATGTTTAGAAATAAAATGCTTCCGTGATCTAATACTGTTCACTAGAAAACATAGTTTCACTGAAATTTGGGGGCTCAAATCATTAACACAGAGATAAAGAACGTAAGTATAGACTTAGAAATGATGTGAACCACTTGTTTGATTAGGGCTCCTGCAACTCAAAAGCTCCCATTTCACCAAATCATTTGGATCAGCCATAGTGGTATTAAAACTACATCAAATCGCAATTTATGTACACCTCGAAAATATTAAATAATGAGACGTGTGGACTCAGTGAAAAACTCCAATTCCAAGTGCCACTAAAGAACTTGATGACCAAGAATTCTTTTTATTCATTTACGGGATGTGGGCTTCCCTGTATCAGTCAGAATTAATTGTCCATCCTTAATTACACTTGAGAAGGTGGTTGTGAGTTGCCATGTTGAATCGCCGCAGTCCCTGTGGTTTAGGTACACTAACAGTGCTGTTAGGAAGGTAGTTCCAGTGTTTTGACCCAGTGACATTGAAGGAACGGCGACATTTTTGCAAGTCAGGATGGTGAGTAACTTGGAGGGAAACATTCAGCTGGTGGTGTTCTCACGTATCTGTTGCCCTTGCCCTTCTGGATAGTAATGGTCCTTTGCTTGGTATGTGCTGACTTAGCAGCTTTGGTGAATTCCTGCAATACATCTTGTAGCTGGTACACACTGTTTCTACTGTGAGTCGATGGTGGGGGCGAGTTAATGTTTGTGGATGGTGTTCCAATCAGACAGGCTGTTTGTCTTGGATAGTATCCATCTTCTTGAGTGTTGTTGGAGATGCATTCATCCAGGCAAGCGAATAGTATTCCTTCACACCCCTAACTTATATTTGTTGATGGTGGAAAAGCTTTGGGGAGGAAGAAGATGATTTACTCACAGTAGGATTCCTAACCTCTGACCTGCTCTCGCAGCCACAGTAATTATATGGCTAGTCCAATTCGGTTTCTGTTCAATAGCATTCCCCAGGATGTTAATAGAAGGGAATTTGTTTTCGTCATGCCATTTGACGCCAAGAGACAATGGTTGGACTCTGTCTTGCTGGAGATGATCATTGTCTGGCGTTTGTGTGACGCAAATATCACTTGGCATTCTTCAGCCCAAGCCTGGATACTGTCCAGGTCTTGTTCCATTTGGACATGGGCTGCTTCAGTGTCCGAGGAGTTACGAATAGTGCTGAACATTGTGCAATCATCAGCGAACATCCCCACTTCTGACATTCTGATGGAAGGAAAGTCGTTGATGAAGGAGCTGAAGATCGTTGGGCCGACTACATGATCCTGATGAACCCCTGCATGATGTCCAGGAACTGAGATGACCGAACTACAACAACCACAACCATCTTCATTTGTGCTGTGCATGACTCCAGTCAGCAGGGAGTTTCCCCCCTGGTTCCTATTGACTCCGATTAAGTTTGGGCTCCTTGATGCCACGCTCGGTCAAATATTGCCTTGATGTAAAGGCCACCCACGCCCACATTACCAGGGAACATCAGCGCAGTCAAGCAAAGTAAACATTTCTGCCTGATGCCTTTTCATTAGTACCATACAAAGCTTTCATACATACAATGAGCTTTCTTGCTTTCAAGGGGATGGTATTACAATTTCCCACAATAAAAACCATATGAAATCGTTTACACACTGGCGAAATAAACCTCTGTGCCATTGTATCTCCAACTGGAATTAATGCAACTTAATGCTTCCTCCAAAAAATGTATCGTCAAAGCTTTGAAAGCCCAATGCAGATGAAAGTGCCGAACATGCTCAGTCAAAATGCTATAACCGATGAACAATGATGTTTGCAGCATGAAGATGGATAAAATTCAAAAATTTGCTTTATAAAGCCTCGCTAAAATTCGCATCGTGCTTTAGTTGTTAAGGTGCCTTTTTACTAAATAGCTGACTCTAATTTTAAGTCCCGATCATTCATCTATCCATGAAGTGAACGCTTGGCTTTTAAGTATCTAACGAGCTCGAGAAGTGGCATTGAAAATCATATGCTTACATACCTAAGCTGGATAGGATCAATGTTCGCTTTGGTGGTTCATACATAAGGATAATTTTCAATTATCGCTGGGGATAACTGTGAGGTATGATTAAAAGACATTTTAATCATTTCGGCAGGAAAGAGTGGGGAGGGCTCATTCTGTGCCTTGAACGCTCTGATGAAAAGTCATCAACCTAAACTGTTCACTTTGGTTGTCTCCACTGATGTTCCTGGGCGAGATTTCCTTCCCTTTATTTCAAGGCAGCATTTGACTGAGTGTAGTATCAATATGCTCTAGCCAAACTGGAGTCAATGGGAACACTGTTCTGGTTGTAGTGTCGTAGCTTCTTGAGGAAGATATTATGCTTTTTCTGAATCTCACAACTTACAACGTTACTCTCAATGAACTTTCTTGATTGAAAATGGCTAGTATAACAACTTTCCCAGAACAAAAAGCACATGAAATTGTTTCTCCATTCGCAAAATCAACTCTGTGGGCTTGGATCTTTCTTCTCCAATTTCTACAACTTAACATCCCGGTGAAATAATCGCAATCTTCAAAGTGTTGAAGGTTCAGTGCAGATAGTTGGTAAACAAATATTGTCACATTACATGACACGAGTAAGCAGCAAGTAGTTGGTGTAAGTTAGAAGATTTGCAAAATGAAGCCAAAGGGAGGCTGCTGGTCGCCTGCAGAGGCTGAATTACCAAACAAGCGATTGTAAGCAATAAATGTTTGTAATGCTTCATGTCAGAGAGCGAAGGCAGCTATGGGAAGCATGCACAACCCAGCTATGTATCACAATCGGTAAAGCATCAGACAATTAATCTGCGGGCAGTTGGTTCGAGTCCAGGTCTAGCCACTGCCTTTTGACTAATGGTGTTTCCCCCCTGTGATGCAATAGGGAAGAAACGAATAAGGGATGCTGAATTCCTCAGGAGAGCAGTGGAGATAGGTATGTCGTTTCAATATGCAAAATAAATACAATCTTCCAGGAAATATTGCAGATTCAGTCATCTTTTAAGAATTCTTTCAAGATTTTCAACCGCCTTAAAGGTTAAATATGCTTCCTGATTTTTCTGTTGGATGGCCTAGACACCATCATTGTGAATCAATTGCCACAATATGACATGATTCAGCCCCATTCTTACCGCTGAGTAAAGAGGTTTAGCTCTATTTAACCTAACATGTGACTAAAACTGAAGAGAAACTTTGATTAGACCAACCCTTCATTCTTCTTTTCTCAAAATAATCGAAACAGGGAGAGGATCTGCTGCCACTTTGTGTCGATGGTGGAATTACGTGGATGTTTGTGGATGGGGTGCCATTCAAGCGAGCTGCTTTGTCTTGAATGCATTCCTGGAACTGTACTCCTCCAGGAAAGTAGTTAGTGTTCTAAATCCTGACTTATGACATGTAGTGGTGGACAGGCTTTGGGGAGTCAGGAGATGAGTAAATCGCCACAGGAATCCTAGAATCTGACCTGCTTTTCTAGTCACATTATTCATATAGCTAAACCAGCGCAGCTTCTAGTAAATGACAATCCCCAGGATGTTGATAATGTGGAATTCAGCTATGTTCAAGCCATTGCATGTCAAGGGGTGATGGGTAGATTCTCTCTTCCTGGAGCTAGTCATTGCCTGGCACTTGTGTGGTGCGAATATTACTTGCCACTTCTCAGCCCTATAGTGGATGGTGTGCATGTAGTGCTGCATTTGGGCGTGGATGCTTCAGTAGTTGACTAGTCATAAATGGTGATCAACATTGTGCAATCATCAACAAACATCCCCACTTCTGACCTAATGTTGGCTGAAGCAGCTGAAGATGGTTGGGCCGAGGAGACTACCATGATGAACGCGTGATGTGATGTCCTGGAGAAGAGATGAGGGACCTCCAACAACTGTAACCACTTTCCTTTGTGTTAAGCAGGGCTCCAACGAGTGGAAATATTACTCTGCTGTTTCCCATTGACTCCAGTTTTGCTAAGGCTCCTTGATGTCACACTCCATCAAATGTGGCTTTGTTGTGAAGGACAGCCACTCTCACCTTACCCTTGACATTCAACACTTCTGTCCATTTATGAACCAAGTTCGGAATGAAGTAAGGAGTTGGGTGGCCCTGTAGAAAATAAACTTATCATCAGTGAGCAGGTTTTATTGCTAAGGACATGCCGCTTAAATGCACTGTTGATGAACCCTTCCATCACTTTACTAAAGATCAAGAGTAGACTGAGAGGCCGGGTTGGCTTCGTCCTTTTTTTTATATGCAGGATAATTCGTGATGGCCTTTACCATAGTCTCAAATAGGCAATGTGAGAGGCACGAGCATGGCTGCACAAATGCCTCTTATATCCATAACTATGGAAATACCAATAGTGAACGCATTTCACCGATCTTAATCCTTCTTCTATAGTCAGTTGTCCAATGCTGATATTGTGTAGGCTCCACTCCTTCAAGCAGTCGTCACACACAACAGTCTCCAGTGCAAACTGATTTTCGAGTGGCACACGCCATGAAGACTCCGGGTCTGCCTGTCTGCTCATATTATTTCGAATGTCCACCAATCTAAACTGTCCCAGCTACAAGGCAAATGTGATCTCATCCTTGAATGCACTTAACGACCCAGCCTCTTAAGCCATCTGTGGTAACAAATTCCATTGGTTCACTATCAGCTGAGAGAAGGAATTTCTCTTCATCTCTGTCTTAAATGGGTGCCCATCTGAAGTTATGCTCTCTTGTCCTAGACTTTCCCACAAGGGGAAACAACCTCTCAGCATCTACCCTGTCAAGCTCTCTAAGAATCTTATATGATTCAATCTGGTCACCGTTCATTCTTCTAAACTCCAGTGAGTACAGGCACAAACTACTCAACCTCTCCTCATACGAAAATATCTACTTACATGGTATTAAGCTAGTGAACAGTGTCTGGTCTGCCTCCAATGCCACTGCATTTTTCCTTACAAGGGGCCCAAAGCTTTTCACAGTATTCTATGTGTGGTCTAACTAGTGCCTTGAATACTTTTAGCAATTCTTTTCTCTTTTTACTCCATTCCCTTTAAAATAAAGGCCAACATTCAATTTGCCTTCCCTATTAGCTGCTGCACATGTGTGCTAGCTTTTTGTGATTAATGCTTGGCAACCCCCAGATCCCTCTGTGCTGCAATTTTCTGCAGTATTACTCCGTTTAATTAATATTCAGCTACTTTTTCCTTCCTGTCAAAATACAGATACTCACTTTTTCACATATTCTATTATATCTGCCAAGTTTATGCCCAGTTCCTTAACCTGTTTATATCCATTTGTAGAATGTTTGTTTCATCCTCACCACTTACCATCCCACCTTTATTTATGTCACCCGCACACTTGATGATAGTACATTGACTTTGCTCATCCAAGTCATTAATATATATGTATTGTAAATAATCATGGCACCAGCACTGACCCCTCTGGCACTCCACTATTAACTAGTTGCCATTCTGAAAATGCCCCCTTAATCCAATTATTTGTCTTCTATAAATTAGCCATGTCTATTCATGCTAATATAGTACCCACAATACCATGGGCTCTTATCTCATTAAGTAGCTTTATGTTCAGTATCTTATCGAAAACGTTTTGGTAATCCAAGTACATTACATCCACGGGTTTGCCTTTATATATCCTGCTTGTTACCTCCTCAAAGAATTCTAATAAACTTATCAGACATGATTTCACATTCATGAATCCATGTTGTTTTGTTTGTGTGGATTATGTATCCCTAAATCCTCTACTCTTACATCCTTTATAATAGACTGCAACATTTTCACAATGATAGATTTCAAGCTATGTGGCCTTTAGTTACATGTTTTTGTCTCCCTCCCTTTTGAATAAGGTGTTTTATTGGCAGTTTTTCAATTATCTGGTCGTTTCCAGAATCTAAGGATTCTCGTACGATTACTACCATTGCATCAATTATCTCTGTAGCTACTTCCTTTAATATCATAGGATGCAACACATCATGTACAGGGGGGACTTATCTGTCTTTAGGCCCTTTAGTTTCCTTAGCACATTTTGTCTAGTGATAGTTATTGTATTTATTTCCTCCCCGCATTTCCCCCCATCCCCCCCACCCACTCCACACCCCCCCACCTCCCCCTCCCCCTCCCCCCCCACCCCCCCCCCCCCCCCCCCACCCCACCACCCCCGCCAATCCCGGTTATTTATTATATGTGGCATGCTACAAGTGTCTTTTACGTGAATAACTATGTAAAGTAATTATTCAGCCCCTCTAATATTTCCTGGTTCCCCGTTATTAGTTCCCAACCTCATTCTCAAGGGTCCTATGTTCACTTTGGTGAATCTTTTACTTTATTATATATTTAAAGAAGCTCTTACCACCCATTTTTGTATTACTCTTTAGTTTACTATCAACGTTTATTTTCTCCCACTTTATTACTTTTTGGCCATATTTCCTTGGCTTTTAAAATTCTGCCAATCTTCTGGCTTCCCACTAATCTTTGCCAAATTCTCTGTTTCTTTTATCTCTTTCAATTATATATCGTCCTAAACTTCCTTCATCAACCACCAGTGGTGTGTCCCCTTTCTAGTTTCTTTCTTGCTCCCTGGTTGCCATGAAGCTATGAATCACAGGATCACACCGTGTAGAAGAGGCCGTTTGGCCCTCCGAGTCTGCACCGACACGTGCAAAACACTTGGCCTACCTAACTAATCCCATTTACAAGCACTTCACCCACAGCCTTGGGTGCTATGACGTGCCAGATGCTCATCCACGAACATTTTAAATGATGTGAGACAACCCGTGTCCAACAGCACCACAGGCAGGGCATTCCAGAACGTCACCACCACCTGGGTGAATTTTATTTTACCTCACATGCCCCTTAAAACCCCTGCCAATTAGATTGAACTTATGTCCATTCGTGATTGACCATTCAACTAAGCGAAGCAGCTGCTCCATATCCACTATATCTATGCCCCCCATAATCTTGTGTACCTCAATCAGATCGCCTCTTAGCCTTCTCTGCTGCTGCAAAAACAACCCAAGTCTATCCAACCTCTCTTCATGTCTTACATTTTTCACACCAGCAATATCCTAGTGAATCTCCTCTCCACCCCCTCCAGTGCAATCACATCCTTCCTATAATGGGGCGACCAGAAGTGCACACAGTACTTCTGCTGTGGCCTCATCAAGGTTCCATACAACTCCAACGTGACCTCACTACTTTTGCAATCTATGCATCGGTTGATAAAGGTGAGTGTCCCATATGCATTTTTCACCACGCCACTAACATGCCCTTCCTTCTTCAGAGATCTATAGACAGAAACGGCAAGTTCCCTTTGTTGCTCGGAGCTTCCTAGTGCCATTCTGTTCATTGAACACTTCCTTGTCAAAGTGTATCATCTCAGACTTTTCAGGATTAAATTCCATCGGCCACTTATCTTCCCATTTGACCAGTCCATCTATATCTTCCTGTAGTCCAATACATTCAACCTCACTGTTAACCACCCGGCCAGTCGTTGCATCATCCGCAAACTTACTAATCCCACCTCCCCACATAGTCATTTAGTTTTTCTATATAAATCACAAATAGTAGGGGACACAGCATAGATCCCTGTTTACACCACTGCACACTGTCTTCCAGCCAAAAAAGCAGCCTTCTGTCATCACCCTCTGCTTCCTACAACTCAGCAAATTTTTAATCCACCTCATCACATTGCCTTGTATCCTATGTGCTTTTTCCTTCTTCATATTTATCCTATGTGGGACCTTGTCAAAGGCTTTGCAGAAATCCATATAGACTACATCAACTGCACTATCCTCACATACGCACCTGGTCTCCTCCTCAAAAAATTCAATCAAATTTGTTAGGCATGACCTCCCTCTGATAAAGCCATGCTGAGAAAACTTTACCGCCCGTTATGGTATTGATATTTTTTAATATAATAGAAAGTTAGTCAGTGTGTGTGTTTATGTGTTCTCATGTGATTAAAGCTAGCTAGACCAAGCAATATTTTTTTATTACTTATCAAATTGTACTATGGAAGGGGTTTTATTGTTCTAAGAATTGGAGTTCAAAGGTGCAGGTGATAAAATTCAAAAAGATGTGCTGGGTATAACAGACAGTAGTTCCGTGCTGGGCAGAGGTAGGTAACATTAAAGCTGCTGTCAGCCTACAACTCTCTGCCAAGGAAACAAAGTGAAAGAAACCTCTTTTCGAATTTGTAGGTGAAAAAGCTTTGCCTGATGACTGCTTATTTCGAAACCCAACCCGTCCAAAATTGCATGCGATGTTCGCTGCTCTGCAGTTTAGTGGGACAACTGGCCGGAAGCGAGAACCTCAACATAACCAGACAAATTCTCAGAGCCTGTTCGGGTTCAAGAAGCAGGAAATGTGATAAAACAAATTCTGTCTGAACGTTCTGCACTTGTATTGCTTCACGTTTTTAGATTCATAAACAAAATAAAATAAGATTTCCTATTCTTAACAATAAAAAGTGCGTTTTGCTATTTTCTGGATAATCGTGAAATTACCCAGTTGCGTTTTATTATAGAACGTGCAGCATTTCGGCCTGATTTCTCTGAATACGATCTGCTTCACTTCAAATAAAACATAAATACTCAAAGAATTGGGGGCAATGTTGAAAGTTTCATGGGAACTGTTGAAAGTGGAAAGAAATGAAATACAGAAATAATTAACTTTAGAGCAATAAAAATACAAAATGCTAAAAAAAAACTCAGCAATTTCAGAAGTTTTGGTTAACGGGTCTATTCTTCAAACCTTCTATAGAACAGAAACATCAATCCTCCATTCCTCTCACCACAGATCCTGCCGGATTTTCTGACTGTTTTCAGCAACAAAAGGCAGAAAATGTTCGAAAAACACAGCAGGTCTAGCATCATCTGTCGAGAGAGAAAGATGGTTAACGCCTCGAATCCGTACGGCCCTACTTCAGGGCTGAAGAGAAGTGGAAACCTAATTAAATGTATACTTTTTTAAGGGAAGTGAGGCTGGTTGAGCTATGTAGAAGGCAGCGGTTTGTGGGGGAAAATGAGAGATTGACAAAGATGTCATGAACGACAAATGAAGTATTAATGGTAACTGTCCGTGCTAAAAAAAAAGGTGCTGATAGTGGCATAAATGTAAGAAAGCAGAACGTCATAAAAGCAGAACCAGGGTAACATTATGTGAAAGAACAAATTGGAAGAAGTGAAAGAAGGCCCTAAAGGGATGGTATGGGGGTGGGGCAACGGTGATGGGGTAGGGGGTGGATAGAAAATGCAATTGAAAGGGGGGTTAAAATAGGATAAAACCACGGGCAAATTAATAAAAATAAAAATAAGTGGATTAAAATAGAAATGGATCTAGAGAAAAGGGGATTAAAAAGTGGGATGAAGATAGAGGACAGAGTTAATGGCCTGAAGTTTTCGAATTCAATATTAAGCTTAGAAGGCTGTAAAGTGCTTAATTTCCAGCAACTTCTGTTATTATTTCAGATTGCCAGAGTGAACAGAATGCCGCTTTCTGAACAAAATCAACCCCTGTGCGAGGATCGATATTGAAATAAGAGGTGGGAAGAAGCAGAGGGGAAAGATTCAGAGCATCAGTGAATTTCACTGAACCACAGTAATTCTACCCCTGCTCCACACTGCAATTAAGGAATCCCAACTTTATCAATAATAAGGAACAGCCTGAGCGAAATTTTAAATGGAATATAATTAGAGGTCGGAAATCTTTGGATTTGAATTTGAACGGTGGTTCTTTTTGAAGCAAAATCTTACTGTAACCGGTTCAATTCTGCTCCGAGCTTGGGGTTTCGGACGAACAGGATTTTTAAAAATCAATCAAATATGATGGTTCGGAATCGAACCCAAATCAATTACTTAGCAAGCAGCTAGGCTCACCAATACACCACAATCGCTATCTGACACGTTCTCAATGTATCAAAAAAAATGGCAATTAACAAATTATTAATATTAAAGCAGTTTGTCTAATATCATGCAGTTTATTCAGCGATATTAGGGGTGAAATGGTGCAGTTTTAGTCATTATTATTTAATATCGGGATTGTTACTGTAAATGTATCTCTGGAACATATTAAACAGTGCTGATCTTTTCACACTTCATTATAATCAGAAGATAAACAAAATGTTACATACTGGGGCAAAGGACGAAGACGTTTTAAAGTTGCGGTTTGCCCCTTACATAATTTACATGGGGATCAATCCCTGCAGGATATTTGCTGTTCATGAGCATATTAATATCAATCACTCCTGGCACTGCTTTCACTGAGAGGAATGAAGAGTCAGAGGGGAGTGTCACAGTTGTTCTGTTCCTCACTCTCCAGCTCCCGGTCTGTTAGTGAGGACTCGGTCTCCCCGGAAAAGTGCTTTCCCCAAATCCGCCCGATTCCCGCCTTTCAAGACTGGGTGAACTGACAGCTGAAGTTCCAAACTCCAATATCGGGTTCCTGGTGAGATGGCAGCTAGACTGTGCTTCGAGTGGGAAAGATTCAATAGGATTAAACATTGAATTAAGTTCAGTATCTGTGTAACGCCTCAAACTGAGGGATAAATGCGGTATTTTCCGCTTATCAAGATGTTTATGACTGTCCTTGAAGGATAGAAAAATTCAGCACAGAAGAAAGCCATTCGGCCCAACTTACTTGAGTGGGCTTTTGAAATAGCTCGTAAATCTCCTCTGCACTATCTCTAGCGCCTTGTCATATTTCCTAAAGTTTGGTGTCCGGAATCAGTGATAATAGTCCAGCTGGACTCCGATGAGTCATTCAGAAAGGTTCAACATATCTTCCATGCTTTCAGATTGTAGTCCTGTTTCTGGTTTCGAACTCAATATGCGCTCGGAACTTTGAAACTCACTGAGTGTTTCAGAATCTACCTGTCGCTAAAACATATTTGTCTTCACTCGTTTTCTCCGACACATAACCAATTTCCAGGTCCAAACTCTATTTCCAAGTTCGTGTGTTGCCTTTCATTATAAACTTTTGCCCCATCAGGGAATTGGATCCTGGTGTTCCGCCTGGCAGAAAGGGATACCAAGCACAATTCTAAAGAGGAATACTGGAAGAAATCATTGCGTGGAGGGGACTTGAAGCGTTTACTCCACATATGCTTCCAGATCTGCTGGGTCTTTCCAACATTTTCCGTACTAACCTCCTGAAAACGTTACTTTACTGACCATGGGACAAATCAACTGCAAAAATTCAATACAATTGTCAATTTGTTCTTTCGTGCGTACCTTATATTCCAGATAGGAACTGGAATACATTCAGTTCACCTAAAGAAGGTAACTTGCCGCCCTTCTCATTCCGAGTTAAGTGAAGGAAGCTGCAGCTCTTCCAGTCACAGGTTTAGTGATTACTTCGGGAAAGAATTAGGCCGGCCCTTCATTTTCGCAAATGTTTGTCAAAGCCTGAAGTAAAGGCACCAGCTCTGCCCGCCTTTACTTAACTCAAATCCTACTAGTTAGTATAATAGCTAGCATCCCCACATGGGACCTGGCTTCAATTCTCCGAAGGGTTTCGACAGCATTTTCCAAACCCACTGCCTCTATCATCTAGAAGGACATGGGCAGCAGCAGATAGATGCCAGCACCGCCAACTGCAAGTTTTCCTCCAAGCCACTCACCATTCTGACTTCGAAATATATCGCCGTCCCTTCACTGTCGCCTGGTCAAGATACTGGAATTGCCTTCCTAACAGCACTGTGGGTATGCCTACACTGTATGAATTGCAGCAGTTCAAGAAGGCAGCTCAGCACCACCTTCTCAAGGGTAAATAATATGGCAATAAATGCTGGGCCAGGCAGTGTAGCCCACATCCCATGAATTAATTTTAAAAATGACAAGAATATTTATTACAATTTAAAAGAACACGTGGAGCAGAAAATTGATTGTTTTGTAGGAGATGGTGAATGCAGATAAAACTATGTATCAAGGACAGGCAATGTCAGGAAAAGTACTTTTTTTTTCAGGGATCCCATTATATGAGACTACACAGAGAAGAAAGACCCTTTACACGAACAACCAGGCGACATCTCAGTCTGTGTCGGGTCGGGTGGTGGCTGACGGAGGTGAGAAATACCAGACACCAGACCTCCAGAAATAAGAAACCAAACCAATTCATACGCTTTTAAATTTAGAGCCGCTCGGCTCTTCCCCATTTAGAAACAGGGGCTTGGAAACTCAAACCCGGGGAATTCAAAATCTTTTTAAATATCTATCCGAAAACCAACTAATCATCAATAAATCAAAGACTCGTCCTAAATTTGTGTAGATTGCCGTATTCCGGTGTAAATCATTCAGTGAGATGTTTGATTTTCTCGGTTTCGGGATTTTTTTGGAGAGTCTCGAAGTGAATGGACGTCCTCTGCGTGGTTCCAAGGTTCACGATATCCTGGAACAGTTCATCTCCCAGGAAGCGGATTGAAACCGGCTACTTTAAAGGGCGGAACTGTTTTGGATGAAATACCACTGTCAACCTTCAGCCTAAGTCTGTTTGACTCGTGTTACCTCTCGGTGCTGGCCGTCTTCGTTGTCCTGAGTTGGCGCCTGAATTCCAGCATTGAGGGAGTCGCAGCTCAATCTTGTGTCGGAGCTCGGATCCCTGTTTCCATGCTTTGACCAGGCAGGCTGCGATCGCTAACATTTGTGAGCATGCATGACTCTCCGGTGCTGCACATTGTTAGTAATCCTAAAATAGAAATAACGGAAGTAAAGTTAACCGATATTAGACCAGGAACAATGCATCTAAATTCTAGAATTTCCTCGATGAAAAATGACGAATGATCACCCTAGCTCGAGGAAGCGGCAATGGGATCGCCTCCCGACTCCAGGACGCTAAGCAAGTTCCAGCTAAAACGGAACAAAGGGAGTTAGAAACATAAATATGTATATTGATATTTTTACTAATGTAAATTATTGTAGCTGGGAACAGCAAGTGCAAGCAGACAATATAATCAAGCCGGTGTTCAATTATCCAAAATCAAGGGCAGCTTTCTAATATAAATCTGCCGTGTAATAACATGAGAAATTTCAGGTAGAAGGGGGAAAGGAAAGAGGAAAATAATGTGCTTGTACCTATGATTTGGAATTTGAATAATATCTTACATCTGAATGATGAGCTTGGAATTCGAATGTAATGGAATTCTGCAGTCACAATTTCAATGTCTTTGTTTTGCTGTAAGTGCTGTTGCTAAGCACATCATTAACTGCTGCATGCTTATCAAAACAAGAACAAACAAATATTAGCTACATTAGGAGGAAATCAAACGCTTTGTAGAAGAGTGGGCTCCAATGAGCGGTGAAAGATGGGAGAATTGGGAATTGTTTTGACAGATGATATCAATTAGCTGAAGACATGACCTCGAATTGAGAAATGAAGAGATTGGGTGTAATCATGCAACATAATAATCAGTGCATTTGTTAGCGCAGTTAAAGTATGAACATGTACCAAAGTGTTTCACAAAGCTATCTTCATGAAGATATTGCCCTGTAGGGAAATAAGGAGGCGAATACTGATGAGTGTGAATCATCTAAGTGTATAAGGAAGTGATTGCTGGACTGAAAAAAAAAAACGAGAGATCAGAAACGTGGATGAATTCAGGAGAGAGTTCTGTAGTATGGGGTTAAGGGGGGTGAAGATTACAAGTTTGTAGCAAAAGGAGGGAGGATGCAATCCAGTCAAAGTACAAGGTAATGAACGGTCGGAGCATGGGTGATCAGAGGAATTGTAGAGCTGGAGAAGATTGCCGAGATAATGTTCAGAGATTGCATGAAAGCATTGAAGACAAGGATTTAAAACATTGTCGGTGGCGGTGCGGGAAAAAGAGACGGGGCCAAAAGGCTGTGTTGATATCCTCAGCCTCCATGTAACCACTGATCCCATGTATTTGGACGAGAGTGCCAATTGGAAGCCTGTAGATGATCAAGGAGGAATAGAACAACATAGATTAAGGGCGTTTCTAAGGGCAATAGAAAGCAGAATGCAATGCTGGAGTTTCTCTGGTCTGAATCGGATTATAAGAGTGGGAACGAGGAAGGTAATTCACACCAATAGGCCAGTGACAGAGCGATGACCAGGTGATGCTGCGAGGAGAGGATCTAAAGGCATGGAGCCGATACATGTATGTTTGAAGATATATGTTCTGAATGAACTGAGGCACAGGTGGTGTTGAGAGATGCCTACCATCTGTAAGGTACATCAGGGCCTTCATGGAATGCAGGAGAACATATCAGGAGCAGCAAAATGCACATCTGAAAATTGGTGTCAACCTGATGAAGCTACAATGCAGGACTACATGCATGCAAAACAGCGAAAGTAGCATGGGTGGACAAGACTAAGGGATTGCAGTTTCCTCATTTATGCTCAGAGCTCTGAAGCCCTGCCATATCCAGTCGTGAATGCAGGTGGACAGTTAATCAATTAACTGGCGGAAGAGGCCCATCCTCAATGGTGAGGGAACCCAGCACATCACTCCTAAAGAGAAGGCTGAGTGAATGATTCATTTCTACCAAGTCATGAGGTCTGTAACAGTACATATGCCGGATTAAAGTCTGTTAAATTCACTCCACATCCTATTCAAAAAATGACAGAGAGGGACACGATACTGCTAAGGTCAACGACCCTGATCACATTTTGAAAGTAACTGAGGACCTGTGCTCCAGAATTAGATGCACTCCTAGCCAAGCTGTTCCAGGATATCAACAATCCCGGAATCTGCCTGACAATGTGGAAAACTAACCTGGCATGTCTGGTCCAAAAGCAGAACTAATCCAAACTAAGCAGTTAATCCCCAACAGTTTACTGACGATCATCGGCAAAGTGATTCAAAACATCACTCATTTTAATTTAGAAACCAGATGTTTTTTTTTTTATTTTTGCAGAACACAGCCACATTCCAGAATGTAGTGACGAGCCCTGAGATGGTCTTCTGACATGTTGAGCGTATTTTCAGAATCAAAACAGCAGAAAGAAGGGCATCACAAAACAATGTGAGAACTTGAAACAGAGCTAATGTTACCTGAAACAGCAACAGCATTACTGGGAAATTGCAGCTCGAATTTTAATTATTTGTTTTCCCTCAGAATTATCCAATGCCTTGGAGTTTAATTGCACAACTAGGTGTACCACGGCTTTCGTAAACTCTGTCTTGAAAAAAAAACACTGAAACTAACCTAAAGGATGTGGAAGCTTCAAGTCTCTTTTGCACATCTCAAGCTGTATAAATGAGTAGTTCTTTTATGTATCACCTCAGGCTTTATTTCAGAGAGATTTTCTGCAGCACGAAGGGACAGATCATTTCACACAGAAAATGCTTGAAACATTTTACAGTATCAGTAAAACGTGGTATATGATTCTTGCTGCATTGGTGTTCCTGGTATTTGGTAGTTACAATTTAAGCTCGGTAAAACTGTGTGTGAGTTGGCTTGGGTTTTTTATTCTGTTATTGGCAATGTGACCTACAGATCTCGTGCTGATCATTACAACAACACCCGATCAGTGATATAACTTTGTCAAGTTTAGAAATATGCAGTTTTATATTATGACCACAACACAAAATCTAGTTTATACCTCACAGGGTCACTAAATTAAAAAATCATTATTTAGTATTTTTGAAAAAAAAAAGACATGATGAAGCTTTTCACCTTGCATTCAGCAGGGAAATTCCCAAGAATGCCAATATATAGCGGAAACAACACTCTATCCTGCATGTGAACAGAAAGTGCCCAGTCTACCTCAGATTACCCAGGAAGGACACGGTAACACAAAACTTTGAGCAATAAATCAAGCTTGCTGATTCGCGCTATTATTATGCAGTAGCAGCACGAGAGGTGTTTGCCACTAACAGGAAAATGCCTTCAAACTAAAAATATTTCCTGCCTGCCTCACAAATGAATAACGGCGTATAAGAATTTCAGTGTTTGTGTGATGTCAGTCCTATGTCCCAATGACTGGCGGCCATTAGCAAACAGCATCACCCAGCTGCTGTTCACAACAGGCAATTTACAGACTGCACCCAATCAGCCAGCGCTTGCAAAACTCAGAACATGGTCTCCAACATTCAATGTGATTCCGCGATGGGACGACATTTGCTAAATAATCTTCAGTGTGCGAAGAATTAAACTGACAACCCACTTGAACATTCTCAGTGGGGCTCGCAGTGCGGCACATTTCTGTTTACTGGGCGCTACATATACGAATACAGAGGGTCCTGTTCTTTGCAAAAACATAGAAAATGCGCACACATTGTGCCTGTTTGAGAAAGCAAAGTAATTGACAGCCATTCGCTGACCCTCATAGGTCAAGGCATTGCCTTGAGGGGTGAATCAGTGAATGGCTGTCCCGTACTTTGTTTACCTGAAAGGGCAGCAATGTGTGTTTCAGCTAAACAAAATAAGTAAGACCCATTCGCTGATTCATTCTTTGGTGCAATGCCTTGACAAATCAGGGTCAAGCTACCTGTTTTAAATTTCAAATAATGCTTGGCAGTTTAATTGTCAGTCAGCCCAAATGGTCTCTTCTCCATGGCAGCTCTTGGACCAATCCGTCCCACTTGCCAACGAATCTGCACTTTATTTAAATATGGTAGACATTGTTGTTTACCCCTTATATTGATATTATTGTGAATTGCCTTGATTCATGCAAGACGAAAAGCTTCGAAATGCCTCCTTTTTCATCCATACTGAAGTGCTGTGCTGCCAAATGAAATCTCATTCTTTGGTGGAATGTCCTCCACTGTAGATTCAGTCCTTGTCGCGGCAATTGGCTGATGGAAAGTCCCTATAATTATCCTTTGCAGAACTGTACTGACCATGGGTAAACCACAATGACCATGTCTTACCCGGGTACCTGTCATGGTAAAATTGTTCTGACTATGGGTCACTAACCATAGTGGAATATCAGATCTCACTGGCCTTGAATACCTGGCATTACCGGTCACTTCAGAATTGCACTGAATATCGGTCAATGCCTGTTGTGGGACAATCCATCTCAACTTTGAAATCAGTGTTTCAGGTGACAGGGCTCTTAACTCTGTTGAGATAGCTTTGTATTTATTGAATAGAATTCATCGGAAAGTAGGAGATTGTTTCATATTTCTTGAAGATATTTGACAATAAAGGTATAAAGTGATATTGTTCTGTTCAGATCTCACTGCACCAACAGAAACTGATGGTAACAATTCACTGGCACGTAAACAGCAGGAAAGCTATGTTATCGTATGCAAATCATCATCATCAACAACAAACACTTAAATTATACAGAGATAAAAACAAAAAAACTGCGGATGCTGGAAGTCCAAAACAAAAACAGAATTACCTGGAAAAACTCAGCAGGTCTGGCAGCATCGGCGGAGAAGAAAAGAGTTGACGTTTCGAGTCCTCATGACCCTTCGACAGAACTTGAGTTCGAGTCCAAGAAAGAGTTGAAATATAAGCTGGTTTAAGGTGTGTGTGTGGGGGGCGGAGAGAGAGAGAGAGAGAGAGAGAGGTGTGGGGGGTGTGGTTGTAGGGACAAACAAGCAGTGATAGAAGCAGATCATCAAAAGATGTCAACGACAATAGTACAATAGAACACATAGGTGTTAAAGTTAAAGTTGGTCTGTCCGCAAGAATGACCCAAACCTCCCTGTCGCTTGCCATTTTAACACTCCACCCTGCTCTCTTGCCCACATGTCTGTCCTTGGCTTGCTGCATTGTTCCAGTGAAGCTCAACGCAAACTGGAGGAACAACACCTCATCTTCCGACTGGGGACTTTGCAGCCTTCCGGACTGAATATTGAATTCAACAACTTTAGGTCGTGAGCTCCCTCCCCCATCCCCACCCCCTTTCTGTTCCCCCCTTCCTTTTTTTTCTAATAAATTATAAAGATTTTCCTTTTCCCACCTATTTCCATTATTGCAAAAAAAAAACCCACTAGAGCTATACCTTGAGTGCCCTACCATCCATTCTTTATTAGCACATTCGTTTAGATGGTATCACCAACTTTACATGCAATTATTATTTGAAAGTTCATTTTCACCATTCACAGATCTCTCTCCCTCCTTCATTCTGAATTGTCATTTTCCATTCTGGCCTCCTTGTCACACAGCAGCCTTAACTTCCTTCCTCTGGGCCCTGATCAGATTCACAAAGGTTCAATTATATTTTTAGCCATGGCAGGATGACCCTCTTTTGTTCCAAGTCCACTGATACCCAGCAACCCATAATCTGACAGCAGATGGGATCTTGCCTGACCACGAGAAGAAAGTCATTGCCTGTCTGTCAGGACTCAAACATGGAGGATCATTAATTTCCTTGTCCTTTCCATTTTTTACAGTTAATTTATTGGCCATCGTCATTCTATCCCGCGGTAACTGTGGCCTCTCCACTTGTACCACTCGCTACCTGGTGGCCAAGGCAGTGGCAGATCTACTGATCATTATTTCTGATGTCATAATGAAGCAGATCAATGTTTACTATTCCCCAGGATCTTTGTTGAGTATCACCTATGTGTGCACTGTGTTCAGGGTTCTGACGCATGTATCCACAGACTGTTCTGTCTGGTTCCCCGCACTTTCACCTTTGATCGATATGTGGTCATCTGTTGCCAGAGGCTCAAATCAGAATATTGCACCAAGAAAACTGTGGCTGTCGTTCGAGCAACAACCGGCATCCGGATCTGTTTAAAAAACATTCCCGTCTGCTTCTTATTTGAAGCTGAAGAAATGCTCTACAAGGTCCCCTGGTTCCACAAGATAAAATGAAGCTGTTATACTGAGCCCGGATTGGTGGGATTTAGCTGGTTTGATACAGTTTTAAATCCAGTACTCCCATTCGCTTTAATTGTGTTGTTCAATGCTCTGACAGTCAGGCACATTCGAGTTGCCAGTCAAGAACCTAAGGGAATGAGGGGTCAGAATAAGGGAGAGAACCGCAGTGACCCAGAGATAGAGAGCAGAAGGAATTCTGTTATTCTACTCTTCACCATATCCGGCAGCTTCATACTCCTGTGGTTGGTGTATTGTTATACATTTCGTATTTTATATTATTACAGGAGTAAATCCTAGATATTACACTGATCCTCTCTATATCCTTAAAGAAGTCGGATTTATGCTGCTGATTCTAAGTTGTTGTACAAACACATTTATGTATAGGGTGACCCAGTCCAAGTTTAAGGAGCAGCTCAAGAAAGCAGTGAAATATCCGTTTGAATCAATTGTTCAATTAATTAATAATGAAAAAAATGATCACAATCCAAATACGGGTTCAGATGTTTCCAGTGAATGTAAGTAATATTTAAAGGCAATCATTTTGTATAGCAGAAAGCACTGCTTTTGAATGAGAGCTCTGAAATTTTGTTTTGGGATAAGGCCACTAGTTCGTAGCATTTCGCCTGAGCTCTTATGGAAAGACTCATTTAAACTACTCAGGAGAAAATTAATTTATACCTTTCAAAGAAACTTAGATAGGCTGATAGCGCCCAGCTATAGTTTAGAGGCCTTTATTACATTGAACACACCGAAAAATGCCATTCGATCCGACGACTGGGCGCTGTTCATGTTTCAAATTATCTTTGACCAATTGCAGCCCCTCAACTCAATCGCTCAGCATCATCTTTCTATCTCCCTTTCTCTCATGTATTCCTTTAGTTTCTTGTTGAAAATATCCAAGCTACTTACTTCAGAGACTTCCTGTTGTTGCGTTTTATACATTCAAAGCACTGTAAGTAAATATAATGCTCCTTATTTCCTTTCGAGTTTATTAATAAAATCCTTGTTTCTGTCCCTTAGTTCTAGGTTCACTCACAAGTGGAAACATTTCTCGATATCAACCTTGTCCAACCGACTCTTAACATTAAAGACCTCTATCAGAAATTCAGCACACGCCTTCTCTTACGTGAAAAGGCCTAACCTGTTCTATGTTTTTCGTGATTGCTACGATTTCTCATTTCTGGTGCCATCTAATTAAATATTAGGTGACCCATTGACCCCGCTTCTCCCCAGCAACTCTGCTCCCCACCCACCAATAACCATCTCCCTCCCCTGATAACTGCCTGAGGAACCACTCCCTGATGGAGGTGGCACACTTGCATATCTGTAACAACATTACATCTCATCTGACATGTATCTGCCCATTTAGTCAGTCGGTCTGTGCCCTAGCGAAGTCTGTTTCTACCCTTCTGATTCCTTATTATTTTTCACAGTTTAATATCATCCAGAAACTTTGAAGTTGTATCCTAAATAGGTAAGTCATTAACATATACCAACAGAGAGAAGTTCTAACATCGACTCACTACTCTATACAATCCTTAAGTCTGAAATAAAAACATCCGTTCCCCCCTGCTCTCTGTTGCCATTTATCCATATGATATCCCAGCTAAGGTAAGTTCCTCAGCTTCGATTTTGTGAATAAGTCTATTTTATGGTAAATTGGCATCTAGCTTTTGAAAGCCCATGTACAAAATCTCAGCACCACTACCTTCACCATATTTCTATGTTTCCTATCAAAATGTTTCAAACCTATTTTAAACTTCGACTGTTACTTAATTGCCCAGCCTGCGTGGTTCCGTGTCCTGGATGCTAAGTCGGGAAATATTTTTTCCAACATTTGAACTAAAGCATCATTTTAATAAACCAAAAACGAAACAGCTAATACATAAAGTAGCTGTCTTGATGATTTTATCAGAAATATAATTTGTTGCAGAGTAAACTTCTTAAATTCTACCATTGTATGGTTGATTTTAAAATGCATTGGTGAAGTTATCAGTTATTCTATCTTAGAGAACTGTCGAACTATTTGCATCAGTATCTGTTTATCGCTGTCTGCGTCAACATAATAAATCGGCTCCTCTTGATCCCAACAGAAGTCCCTAGTCTGCTCCACCCTATATAATTATGAGGCTTTGATCGCCAATATCTTCAGCTCCATCCGCCCTACCTAATATCTTCCTCTCCTTTGCACTCTGCTAAATATTCCAGCTCTTCACCCTCCACCACCTAGTGTCTTAGTTCCTCCTTACCAACCAGATATCCTACTCTTTTGCACAACTGATCTTATATCATCAGCTCCGGCCCAAATGGCCCAATATCCTGAGCTCCACTTCAGCCAATCTAATATTTGCAGCTCCTCTGCAAACCACCTAATATTCTCAGCTCCTTCCCAATCCACATAATACAGTCGTCTTGCTCTCACATCGTCTGGGCTCCTCTCTACATCCACCCAACACCATCAGCTTCTCCACGCTTACTGTTTAAATGACGTCTGCTGCTGTCAGCCCCCCATTCTCCGCTTGGGAGCTGCAAGAGAACATCCTGCAAATTTCTGTCAGCATGAAGTCTACAGCTGTGACCCAGAAACTCTCAGAAAACTTCCTGCACATATCTATCCTTATGGAGTCTGCAATTATAAATCACACATGTTCCTGCAGCGAACTATCAGAACATTTAATGCACATACATATCCTCATGGAGTCTACAAATATAAACCACATACTCTCCTCCAGGGATTGATTAGAAAACTTCATGCACAGATCTTGCGTACAAACAGTTTCCACCTGTACTTCACAGCGTCTCCTCTTAGTCACTGTCAGAGAAGTGCACTGATGTTCAATTACAAAGAAGTGACCGAAATCTGCTGTTGTTCTGTCTGATGGAGAATACAACTTTCCCTCCACTTTTCCTCCTTTCTTTCTCGCTCCAACTACCCATTCATCATTTACCTGCTGCCTTTCACTATTGCACACCCCAAATTGGCTTTTATTCCCCAGAGATTTTATTTTTCTTTCTTTATTCCCCAGCTTCTGTTTTCCTACCCTGCTTTAATTTACCCCAGACTTGTACCTCCCCTTGGCTTTTATTAGTCCAGCTTTAATTCTCCTATCTTGTATCTCCTCAGAATTTATTCCCGCTACTTACGTTACATCCCAATTTTTAACCTGCCAGATTATTGCCTCTTTTTGGCTACTCTCTGGCCTACAGTCTCCTCCCCCGCAGTTAGTCCACAACGGCTTTGACTTCCGCCCACCAGACTTTTAGCTGCCCAAACCATGTTTGCACTCCCATCATTAGCCGCGTTTCCCTCCACCGATTTAGCTGCAGCACCTGAAACATCTCTCCCTGAGACTCTATAGGGTGTCAATATCTTCTCCACTGTCTGTGAAACTCCATCTATGAAAATGGCCCAGCAAAATTCCAACACTCATGGATATTGGCATAAATGGGCGTCACGAATCTCCTGCCCATATGCAATGCCTTGCTCTATGAAATGTCAGGCCCCCGCCCGCTGAGAATCTTCCCTATGCGCTACCTCCATGTTGATCTTGTGAAGTTTACATGCCATGCCCTGAGTTCGGCTCACCATCGCCATTACATGGGAATCAATAAAACCAAATAAATGCAAGTGGATCTCAGTGAAAAGGAGATCCATGCCAAACACCAAATTGTTCTGTCACAGAAAACACAAAGTGCCAAAATCTATCCGAAATGAAATGGCTTCTGGCAACTTGAAGTCGCAAATGGACAGGCAGCAAAATTCAGGAAAAAATAACAGCTCCATTTTAAGTATTAAAAATGGCCAAAAAATGAGCTAATGGGAAATTCTCCAGTCATGGTAACTCAGCGTGGAAGTCCGTTTTCTGCTCCTCGAAAATTTCACCTTCAATTCATTACAAAAGGAACTCATGGTATAATTGTGCAGTTAACGTGCAATCCAATGGACTCAATAGCAGGCGAGCACTTACAGGGAATTGAAAATAATTTCATAGATGAAAAGATACGGGTAGAGATTAATTATTGGAGCAGGTTGATAGTTATCTATTCATTCATTCAATGCAGAATGATGTTCTTTGGCTAACAGTGCATGTTATCCTATCCAGTTAACGCTAATATTTTCAATATTCATGTCGATGAACGGACGCCCTTTTAAGTGTTCTCAATTCACACTGATAACAGATAACAGAAAAACACTTCGCAATGAAATCTGAGGAGAAGTAGTGGGGTACAATTGAAAACCTTGCACTCAGTTTAATTGGTCGAAACATCCATCTAATAAGCAGCAGCTCATGAGTTCGAATCTCAGTGCTGCTTCTACCTGTTAAACTGGTGTATTTCAAACCACCTAACCAAGTCCAGAAGGAGCAGTTTAAATTACTTGCCTCTGTAGAGTGGAAAGCAAGGCATTAAATAGTTCATATACTGCACGCTTTGAGGAAGGGAATAGTGAAGGTTTTAACGAAGACCTTGGGCTGAGTGATCTATTTACACCAATAGACATTGTGACTCACACAATTTAGAACTTTACTGCGAATGAGGTCTCTTCCTTTCAAGGAGATGGTATCACAATTCCCCACAACAAATAACAAATGAAATCGTATACCCACTTGTGAAATCCATCTCTGTGCCTTTGCATCTACTCACTCCAATTCTTGTAACTTTCTATCTGGCCGAGACGAATGCAATGCCCAAAGCTTTGTTGTTTCCAGTATTTTCTGAATAATCCAGCATCCAGCACTAATTGAAATTTGACTTCTGATTCATTTTAGTTCATTGCTGCCCTGGTATTAAAAGAAAGAAAGATGTAGAGCATGGGATATTGTACATTCAGTTCCAATCTGGGTATTGGATTTTCAGGATAGTACTATATGTAACCACCACGTGGGAGAGCCGGAATGCTTCTCCATTTTACTCAGCTTCTCATTGGAGGATAATCCACTCATTCTGGGGACCAATCAGTGAGCCTTTGCTGTGCTGCATCCAATTCAAGTATATCCTTTCTGAAATACAGAGACCAAGAGGATAATATATTTGATTAGAAATGACATGCAAGGATACGGGTGAAAGGCAGGACAATGGCACTAAGTTATGGTGCTCATTTGGAGAGCACCAGCAGAAACGATGGGCCAAATGGCCTCCTTCTGCGCCATAATGGTCCTGTGTTTCCCCAACTCTGTGAAAATTGCAGACACTGTTCCAGATTTGGTCTCAACAAAACCCTGTGAAATTGTAGCAAGTCTTTTTTACACATGCACTCGGCTCTCAGTACAATAAAGGCCAGCATGCCATTGGCCTTCAAATGAACAAAATATGTGTCTGACCGAATATCTCCTTCTGTGGCTCAGGATCAACTTTCTTTTATTTATACTGATATCGCTCTTGTGAAAGCCTTGAGGCATTTTGCTATAGTCACGTTTTGGTGCAAAGCAAAGGTGCTTTGGTGATGAGTATCGATGCTATGTAAACAGTTGACTCGGGTTCGCATCCCAGCCAATGCAGTTACTTAGTGTCTAAACCTATCAAATTGAAATCCCAAGCTCAGTGCTGAGTTTGATTAGCTGCGGTAAGAGTTTTCTCTGAAAACACAAGCTGGTTTAATGCAAATAAAATTACTCCCTACTTCCAATTATCTTCCATTTAATATGTCTTTCAGGTTTTCTTTTTTCATTTTTGCTGATAATGATGGTTTTCCCGAGCTGTAGTGTGGAACCGAGAGAGAATTACTCGGATTTGGTAAAATTCACCTATTCTCTTTTCACTCTGCTGCTTCCCATTTTGTATTTGAATATCGATTCCCGCACAGGGATTGTTTTATTGTGAAAAAAGTGCGATACTGCTCACTCTGGGAATCTGAAATATTAACAGAAGATGCTGGAAACACTCAGCAGATCCGGCAGCCTCTGTGGGGACAGGAAGTGTGGTTGACAGAAGGTTTAACGAATAGACCCGCTATCGAAGCTTCAAAACTGCCAGAGCTACTCAGTTCTTCCAGAATTTTCCATTAGAATCATAGAATGGCGACAACACAGAAAGAGGCTATTCGGGCAGTCTAATCTGTGTTTGCCCTCTAAAGGAACAATTCACCCCCTGCCACTTCCCGTAACCCTGCAATGTTTTACTAATCATGTAAGTGCGGATTGATTCTATCAATTATAGTCTCTGGTGCTATCTGTCATTTTTGAATTGATGCTGTAAGTATCAGTCTTTGGCTCTGTCTATAATTGTGGGATTGATCCTATCAATATCAATCTCTGGCACTATCCGTGAGTGTGGGATTGTTTTTGTATTTAACAGTCTCTGACTCGCAAACAATCAGTGCTCGGTTTGGGACTAATTACCTCCTACATGGATTTCCGCATTAAATCGGCAACTAAAATCAACATTTTTTCCAATTCACTTTGACCAACATCTGAACAAAGGAACTGGAGATGTGGAATAGGTCAGAGAACAATAAAAAGTGGGGTCTTTTCCCTTTAAGAAAATCAATTTGTAATCATTCCCTGCAGGGATTTGTTGAGCTCATCTTCATAAAGCGACCCTGCAGAAACATGGGAGGAGTCGGGGAGTTGGTAAATTTGCTGGGATCATGCAATAGTTAATCTCTGACATGGGGACTCCAAGATTCATTTCATCGAAGTGAAACACTCGCTTACTGAGACTAATATGCAGAGACACTGAGCTGCAAGACGGCAGAGATTTCAGCTGAGAAGCGAGAGTTAAATATACAACTTTGGATCACTCGCTGGCACTGCGCATGAGTGTGAGGTTAATACTGTCTTTGTCTCTGGTACAATATCTGTGATAGATGAGACTGCATCTTCTACCTCTCCAGTTGAAGCTTTCTATGTTAAACTAGACTGTACAAGGTTTCCTGGGACAGTTAGTTTGTCTGACCGTCTGAAATCACCCTGTTTCTGTCTACCACTCCGCCCTCTCTCTTTTATCTCTTGTACTGTAAAACAAAGTGGGATACACGTAATGGAGGGCCAGAGCGTACAATTTATTTTTTTTCATCTTAATCAAATATATTTCTGCCTGTGAACAATTTAATAACATAAAATTAGGTCTGTGTTAATCCAACCAGAGCTGTGATTGGTTTCAGCCCTGAATCTGGAGAACAGGCACTGTGAGCAGAACTGGGAAACTACAACTAACCCCCGAGCATCCATAGAACAGGCCCTGTGGAGGGGAAAGCCTATCACTGGAAATGTCAGTCTGGGAACAATTTGTCCTGTGAATATGCAGGCCTCAACATTGTGTCAGAGAGTGTGTGTGAAAGGGGCTGGCGGGTTAGAATAATGTCCCTGTGTTTCTGTGTCCGCTTTCATTGCATGATTTCTGAGTCCCTTTTGCGTAAAACACAATGCTTTCCCTGTCACAGGATCACACTGCTGCCTTACTCAGCTCTGAAGTGAGAATTAAACGGAAAGATTGAGCTGATTTTAATATTTAATTAGAAAAGTAGAGAAAGCGTCAGCGAATGGGCAAGATAGCACAACAGCTGCAGCAATAAAAAAAGGTTCAATTCGAAACTAAGGCTTTTTCAGCGAATGATACCTTTTCAAAAGAACCATTCTGGCCTCAGAGACAGGAAGGATCTGCGTTAGGACTCTGGACCATTCGAATTTCAATGGTATTGGAGAGTTTCGCAGCAGAAATAAACAAAATGATTCATGCACTAGGACACCCAGAACCCTCTGCATCTCATGGTTCTGCAATCTCTCACCGTTTGGATTATGTGCTTCTTTTTTGCTCATCTTGCTAAAATAGGCAACCTCATGTTTTATTACTTTATACCACATTTGCCAGGTCATTGTCCACTCACGTAACTTATCTATATCATTACGTCCCCTTCACACCTAACCTTCTGACCTACATTTTATGTCATACTCACTTTCCTACCCACCTTTCCGGATGTTCAAGACTCATTTGTCACTTTTAGAATGTTGTGAGCGGGGAGTTATTCCTGCCTGATAAAGTTTGAAAGTGATAGCAGAACGAACTACAATTTATACAGGATTTGAAACATGAACATTTCACCCAGTGCTATTCTCCTGCCTTCTCCTCACAATCCTGCACGTTGTTTGTTTTCCAACCATCATCTAATCCACTTTTGCTCCGGGACAGGATGTGGAAATGCAGCCTATGCCTGAGACGGCCAGTATTAGAGGACTGGCCTTTGGTCCTCCTGGACACACAGTAGTGGGCACATTAAAAATCCTTTGTGTGGCCAGAGGCCACTCCCCCAGTACCTGCTGCTCCCAGGGGCATTTCCACTTCAGGTGCTAGCCTGTGCCCGTTTTCTGCTGTTGATCGGTAATTGAAGCAGTTCCATGTGGATCGGGAGTGATCGGGACCGAGAATGCGAGAAGTTGGCGCCTTATTCCCGAGCTGGGAGTGGCCACAACGTTTTTAGTCAGGTGCGGGTGAAGGGCAAGGCCAGAACCAGGTGGATCCCTAGAGAGGGAGGAGTGGCGAATGCAAACAATTGTTGTGATAATGGGGAAGGGTAGGGGGGAGTCAGGCCAGCATGGAGAAGGGGAAGGGGGAGCCAGGACGACATCGTGTTAGAGAGTGGGAGGAGGGAAGCAAGACCTGTATCAAGTTGTTTTTAGTGGGGGAGGAGGGTAAGAGGGGGAAAGAACTGACTTGAAACAACTACCCAGATTTTTTTTTCGAATATTCTTTGACATAAATGGCCCATTACCCTAATCTTTCCGGGTGTAAGGGCTGTGACATTGAGAGAATTCTCTGCTTTATCCTCCGAATGTGATCTTTAGGGAGACGGGGCACATGGCTGCTGCAGTTTGAAACCTCCACATGATGAGGCCGCTAGTAATGCAGCACTCGGCTCTTGCTGATTCAGACTGCATGGTGCACCCTGGGCTAGAAATTGGACTCCCTGCTTTCGGGATAGAGAGCAAAGACAATATGGCCGCAGGCCAGCCATCACCTCAAGGGGATCTGCAAAACCTCCTGCACATTCGGGAGATGATCATCGCTACATGTTTATCTCGACCATGGAAGTCTCTTCATCTGCCGCTCGTGCTTTATTCAGACATTGTTTCAGTTTCCACCCTTTCTCAGTGCCATCACCGCATAAGGGGAGATGATTTCTTCAACTTAGTTTAGAGGGGACAAAATGTCCACTTGAGGTTTAATAATTACACCCAATTGAAATGGTCTAGAAATATCTGCAGTACAATAGAGATCAAAAAAATCTCTAGATTGGTATAGTCATCAATCCTTGTCATAAAGTGTTCCTAGATCTTTTTGCTTCCCGCCACTAATTTCCAGTCTTTTCTGACCATTGCTGCCATTCTGACCATTGACCATCTCACTCCCTCAGCAGGTTCCTATCAATCTTTGCCCACTATTATAACCATCCCTATCGGTCATATGGACATCAGTGACCTTCTTGCTGCTGTGCACTCGGCGCCCCGGCAGATCCAGTGACCCGAAAGTTGTGTCTGGTTTTCTGGATCGTGGAGCTGCTGACCATGATTGAGCCGCTGTCTGCTGTGAGCGACAAGAAGGATCGAGAGGAAGGTGGGACACGCCGTGTCAAATAGAAGGGGCGAGGGAATGTCTTGGGGAAAAATTTGAGAATAAGTGGTAAGATGTGTTCTTTATTTTTCCTCCTGTAACATAGGGAAGGCCGCAGTGACAGGGAAAAGCGAGGTTATTGAATAGGCCTGGGGTCATGGCGAACAATGTAGAGTGCAAAAGTAGCCAGAAAACTGCTTAAAACATCACTCAGCACAATCAATTATTCAATACTCCAGTTTAGACGTGCGTGCATAAGTCAAACTCGACCATTTCATTTTTTAAAGATACTAATGTTTGTTTTGCAAACTGAGCCAAGCATTTGAAGGAATGTTTACAAAATGTTTCGCTATTTCCACATTAAGTCACGGTCAATACCGATACTAACAAAAATACAAAATAAAGGCCCAGCCCCCACAAGAAGCCGAACCTACAGTCCAATAATGCTTTGTAAAATGTTTAAATGTCGCTTCAAAATAGTCTGGAGGAAATGTAATGAAGCAAAGAGTTTAAGCACGCTCCCTCGTTCCGTTGTACCAGCTGGGTGTCTTTGGGCATAGCGGTCCTGCTTTTGACATGGATGGTACACAGTTTGATGCGCTCAAACAGGTCAACCCAGTAGGCCTCAGTGGCTTCCTGCAATGCTCCAGTTGCAGCTCTCTGAACCCTCAGGTCAGTTTCGAAGCCTTGGGCAATTTCCCTCACCAGGCGCTGGAAGGAGAGTTTTCAGATAAACAGCTCTATGTTGAATTCTGGCATCGACGGATTTCTTGGTGAGCGACTGTACTCGGCCTGTAGCGATGAGGTTTCTTCACTTCGCCAGTGGACGGGGCACATTTCTGGGCTGCCTTGGTGGCCAGCAGCTTCCTGGGCGCTTTGCAGCCGGTGGACTTCCAGGCTATCTGTTTGGTACGAGCCATCTCCGCTCACAGGATGGACTGGTGCATGATTTGTGTTCTTCTCTGCAGAGCGCAGCACTGTTACACAGGCAGATACTGAGAGCTTCAATAAACAAAGAACCACTGTATTCAATCATATTTATTGTAAATTGACTGATTTTGGAGACATTCCAATATCACTTTTGCAGAGGTAACGAAGGAGCTGAAGACCACCCAGCACACTGTTGATCTGCAGCTGGGCGCTGCTGCTGACCGTGCTGCAGGGGCGAGCACACAGAAGATGAATAAAAAGGCAGTGTGCAGCCTCCTGCCGCTGGACTCCATGGCAATGGTGGTGGCACGCAACAGAAAAAGGAAAAACAGTGTCATTCACCCGGGCCTGGGTTGTAGACTAGCCGACTGCTGTGTGCAGGGATAATGGCCAAGTTGGAGGATGGGGAGGAAGAGCATCCACCTACCAACTGGACCGTGTCAACCCCCACCAGTGGCACCGAGCAGTGCTCAGCATTGGTGAAAACGGACACTCTGTACAGTGACAGTGGAAATGAACCAAGTGAGGCAGCCAGAGGGAAGGAGGAAAGGCAGCAGGAGGCTGAGACTCAACGCTTATCCCCCAGTCAGAATGACAACAGCCACATCAGGCCAATGAGACACAGAGCCCCTCACCAGCTGCATTCGCAGTCACATTCTGCTGAACTTCCTTTAGTAACAGCTGAACTTACATGGGTGGGTAATGCACATGCACGGTCCAGCATCGCAGATCCAACACCACTTTATCCACCTCCATACATACTACAGTTCAGCTACGGAGTGCGACAGGCTGAAATGAAAGCTGTGAGACAGGAGAATGTGTTCCGGCGTATAGAGTACGATAGACGGCGGGCTCAGTTGAACAACTGGGCCAAGGCACGACCATGTCCTCTGTGTGACAAGCCGGATAAAAATTCTCTGTCCCATGCTGCACTTCACAAATCAGCAGCTTCCTCTACAGTGTGTGATTGCCGGGTTCCTGCACATTATGATGAATTGTTTGAGGTACCTGAAAACAATTGTGTGAGTAGAAATTCTGCAATTGAAAGTTATGAAATTCACGTGGATCATCCCCTCGCGGCCCCCTCCTCCTCAGGTTATCTGTTTTGTGGCAGATCCTGGCAAAATAACACAAAACAGATAACCTGATTTGCAGACATTTTCATTGTCTCCGAACTCTCCTAGACTTTCACTGCAGGTGCAGGATTTACATTTTTTCGTCAGTCGTGCGCATATTGAGCACAGGCGTGTGCCGCGTATTCACTGACAATTCCCCATATTGGCAACTTCCCTGGAAGTTTCGTGTGAGTATTACATCCGCGGATCTCACTGGCGGTCAGATTTTCCCATTGATAAATCGGGACACTACGCAAAAGAGGAATGCTGCACGATATGAATGTGTTGATCGGAGGACAATTCAATTTTTTTCATTTAACAAATCTATCGATTTGTGGTTTATTAAGCATCATAAGTTCCTAACAGCAATTGAAGAACAGCGAGTTCAATCAGATAAGTTACCAGGTCATCCTTCCAGTCTCTGAGATAATTGAAGGAAGCCCGCAACGCCTCCAGTCCCACACTGTGCCACTTCAGCATTTTCATTTGTCACTGATTGAAGATAGCCCCTGGTTTCTCTACTCTGTGATTACGTTCAATAATTCCTCGTTAGTGGTTAGGGTCGCCGCCTGTCACGCGGGAAACCGCGGTTCAATTCCCCAATCGCGAGTAGGTGTGGTCCTCTTATCTTCATAAGAGGAAAGACATGCATTGGTAATGTCTTGGACATTGGCTGATATACAGGACAGAGTACAGATAATGATTTCGTCTCAGCGGCACGAGGATTCAGGAACAGCGGTTGCTTTCAGAGATCCTGGAATATTAGTATTCCTTGAGAGGAAAGGCCCTTCACACCAACAGTCAGCCGACAGTTCAGTGTGTGGCTGATATCCGATGCTGGCACTTTCATTTAAACTGGGCTGAATCGGAACTTCAGTGAAATCAGTGAATTGGTAGCTTGAAAGCAGGACAGCTTGCTAAAAGAAGGTATATTAAAAGGTAAAGGAACCGGCCACACTCGATTTAGTAATGACTGACGAGGCAGAATTCATTGACAATCTGAGAGTAAACGCGCATCTTGTAAAGAGTGACTGTAACATTTCAGAGTAACATGCATTATAACCTCTGCCACCATTTTATTATTATATTAAACGTATTTTCCCTTTATTTCCATTGCTTTTTGACGGCAGCATTTCAGGATTCTGCCTTTCATCCCCGCCCCCTCGTAACTTTTATTTTCTAATCCCATTGTCTCTCCCTCAGTGAACAGGATAATTCTAATTCCAGCTCTATTTTCTAGTCACTGCACTATCAGCAGTTCCTTGGAACAGAGGTTATTTTTCTCTTTTGATGTTTCATTGAGTACAATTAGAAAGATGTTGAACGCCATTCATACTCCTTTCTCTTCCTCCTCGCCAATCTTTCAGTTTTCTTCTTCTGTAACTCTGTTTGTCTCTGGAATTCACTCATAACCCTCTTCAATTCCCGACACAACTCGGTCCCTCCATTTAACCCACTGACTCTCCCTTTCCCGAGGCCCTTCCCCACGATTGCAGGAGGGATTCGATACATTTTTTTTGTAACTTTGAACAGGTAAGATCAGCCCAAACCTATTCCCGCTGACTGGGAACCTAGAACTCTGTGCCACCGTAAAAGAATTAAAGCCAGAGAATTTATCGTGGGAATTAGAAAAAGAATTCTGCACACAAAGTGTGTTGGAACTCCTGTACACGGCAACCTATCTGCATGAAACGGTCATAAGACAAATTGCAGGACTCCAACCTCCAAACTTCTGAAAACCTTGCACGACACACGGAAGTAAAACGCCTCGTCCATTGGGCCATACGACTATAACAGCAACAATGCAACAGATATCATGTATTTTTTCCGTATCGTTCAGGAACCTAAATCAGAAGGTAGACAGCGCATATTGCCCACGTGTCTGATCCCCTCCTGAATTTGAGTTGTGATAGTTTCCATGAACTTTGCTTGTTATTGTGTTGTCTAAACACTGAACGAGAATGAATTTACCAGAATCCCGGTACTGGAGTTACTGACAGCTGTCAGGTCACTCAGTGTTAAAAGACACTAATCGGGCGGAATTGGGGGCAACACATTCCCTGGCAGACCGAGTCCTCAATAAACTACCGGGAGGGGGAGAGCCAGGAACGGAACAACTGTGACACACCGCTCTATTTACTGACTCTTCACTTCACCCAGTGAACCCAGTGCCAGAAGTGTTTGATATTAATGGTGCATGACAGCAACTACCTGCAGGGAATGATCCCAATTGGGCCACTTAAGGGGGAATTTTCAGCTTTAAAGGCTCTCAGTCCTTGGCCATAGTCTGGGACATTTTGTTCAGCTTCTGATTGTAGTGAAATGTGAAAAGTCCCGCACTGACATAATGTTTCAGAGATACAGATACAGTAACAATCCTAATATTGAACAATAATGGCTGGCACTGTATCCATTTTACCCCTAACGTCTCTGATAAATCTGCATGATATTAGACAGACTGACAGGCTGTTATCAGATGAACACACTGTACTTGGACATCCTAAACATCGGCCAACCCCGACCCTGCCTCAGCTCATCTGCTGCTGAAACCCTCATCCATGTCTTTGTTCATTCTCGGCTTGACTATTCCAGTGTTCAGCTGGCCAGCCTCCCATCTTCTACCCCATATATACCTATGCTCATCCAAAATTCTGCGGCCTGGAACTTCACCTGAATACATTTGAAAATTCCGCTACCCCGGAAGACGATGGAAACAAAATCCGCGCCAGGGCGGGGACCCCAGTGAACATTGTTAATGATCAGTTTGTTGATCACCCGTTTCTGCAGTTTGTTCAGTTGCTGATAAATGAACATTTGTGTTCCCAGGCAACCGAAATGGCAAATTCTCCCCATAGATCAGCACAGAGACCGCTGTTATGGTCACTGCAGCAGTTTTCACAGTGACATACCTTGCTTTAAAATTCTGTCCCTCTGTCGCTGACAGTGACAGTGACAATTGAAGGTTGGAAATGGAGCTAAATTGCGAATGAGAAGTAAGGCGGCCACTTCAGTGTCAATTTATGACGGGTGATTCCGCGCGAAATGACGGAGCGCCTGCTCCATTTAAAGTTTGGTACTGCCGTAACAATGACAGTGTTGGAGAGCAATGAATGTGTAAAGACTTTGCTGAATGTGGTGAATGAGAAGTAAGACGATCACAGTGTTTACGAATTATGACGAGCTCTTAAGCGAGAAATGACCGAGTGCCTGTTGAATTTTAAATTTGGTAATTGCAAGTGCAGGAAACTGAAATATATTTCCACCTGGCTCTCAGTAAGCGGCTTAGGCGATTAGAGCAAGTTGCGGAACCAGTAAATGAGAGAACAAATAATTGGCAGACTGCCCTTGTGCCTAAATAGCCAAGTGGTTATGGTACTAGGCTTATAACCCTAAGATCAAGAGTTCAAATCTCACCATGACAATGTAACTTCATCTGAATAGGAACAGATGGAAACGCCTTTGTACTCGAAAGTGTTATAAATCTCTCCCAGTAACATTCTTACAGCAAAGCTACTTCACAGTGGGGAGAGCTCACAGTTATTTTGTCTTCAGTTTACCCTCTGCTGAGTGTTTTAGTGACTAGAATGTCAGAGAGAGATTGGAATTACGACAAGTTAGACGGGAAAACATTGGCTTCTCAGCGACCTAGTTTATCCGTCGCTTACAAGTAACTCAGCAATGAAGTAGACGTTGCGCGGTTCAGTATTTTACTATGTTCCGGGCATGTTTGAAAATAATTAACAACAAATCAGGAGTACACCGTGCTGCTTTTTTAAAAGACATCACGCAGCACATGATTTTCGTCCTCGCCAGCAGCTGACTGACTGTTAAGAAATATGATAATAGATAGACTTTGTTGACGGATGCATTCTTTGCGTGAAATCGTTGGGAAGCGAGTTATTTTTTGTTCGTGCAGCGGGCTGTTAATAGGTTGAATTCAATCACTTTATGGTAGGCTAGTATGATTGGTTGCGCTGACGTTTGCAAGTTGGCTCCAGTGAATTTGCCTGCAGCATTGCAGCGAACGGCAGGCACGGGCACAGTTGACAGCGATGTCACTGCTCATTTGTGAGTGTTCAGCTGTGCAGGAGAAAATATTTGTGGTCATGATTTTGACAGATTTGTTGCACAGAAGTGTTAAAAGAAGGGCGGATTTGTCAGAACAAGAGACAGAAATTTGCCGAAGGCGAGATGTGTGGAAGAAAAAAAAAGGCTCAACCTGCGATGCTGCAGGAGAACACAGTCCGATTCGAAATCCTCTTCCGTTGTAACAGTATAGGAATTACAACTGAAGCTCTAACAACGTAATAGTAGAAGGACTGTAACTGAACTGAAGAAATCTTCATGCTTGCCATACATCTTCCATGCCTCGTTGATCAATGCGGATCGAGCCCACACGCTCTTAACAACATGAGCATCACCCGGCTTACCATCCGAGCTAACTGGTCAAAACAGAGAATGCTGGAAAAACT
Source organism: Carcharodon carcharias (assembly GCF_017639515.1). Lineage (NCBI taxonomy): Eukaryota > Metazoa > Chordata > Chondrichthyes > Lamniformes > Lamnidae > Carcharodon > Carcharodon carcharias. The sequence continues at coordinate 81,507 of NW_024470590.1, read as the reverse complement.
CAACGGGTCTGACAGCAACTGTGGAGGGAAAGACAGAATTAACGTTTCGAGTCCAGTTGACTCTGAAGAAGTATTTTCCAGCCTTTTTTTTTTGTTTTTGTTTCAAGTTTCCAGCAACTGCATTATTTTGCTTTTATCCAGCAGCTAACTGGTCGCCAGCTGCACGTTCCCTGGTTGGATCAAAAGGTTTCCAAATTCAGACAAGCAGTGAGCAGAGAATTCAGCATCCTCCCTTACCTGACTGACTGCGCGCAGGCTGGAACGCTCATATTTGCCCAGACCCTTACCAGGGAGCTGTAAGGATATGTTTGCCCCAGAGCTGCTGTGCAGAGCTTCGTTTGCAAGTGTTCCGTTGTGCAGTAGCAAAACTTTGTCGTAATGACGCCAACAAAGTTGTGGCAGAGAAGTGTTAAAAGATGGACTAATGTGTCAGAACTAAAGGCAGAAATTTTCCAGACGCAAGAAAAATGGAAGTAAATAAAAAATGCACAGCCCCTTCCCGTGTGACAGTTTAGGGATTGCAGCTGAACCGGGTGTGGAGCGTAATTACTACTAAGCAGGATAACACGCATCCTCTAGTACGGGAATTGAACCCGCGAACTTGATGTTTTTAGCAACACACTCTAACCATCGGAGCTCACCGGCCACCTGGCTCAGCTACCCTGGTATCTGATTATAAAATTCAACTTGCAATGAGTGGAGGATTGAGCCTTTTTCCTTGATGATTGATCGCTCACAGCCTGGAACTCTTGTCTTTGCACAGCTAAAGGTTCAGGTTACCAGCGCGCTGTAAGGGGATGTTTATCCCAGAGATGCTGAATGATCCGATCGTAACAAAGTTGTTCAGCAACAGAGCCGTTCTCCTTCCTCTCAGTGATGAAAATAATTTGTCCAAACCAAACCTTAAGCTGAAAAAACTCCCGTCATCAGTAGGCTGATATCTATGCAATCTCTTTTCTATTTATTTCAGGGGGTGTGGACATGTCGCGCATGAGCAGTGTAATTTGTTCATTCACAAATGCCTTCGGAAGGATGTTAAATTCAAAGAGTATAAGCACTTCAAACACTGAAGTAAAAACAATATCGAAATGTTGCTGTATCTCAAGGATGTTGCAATTGAAGCGTGTGGATTTCATGCCGAATTAGAAGGAAGTTGCTCACAGTCGGGCAAACTCACGACTGCGGCTTCAACGAGAAAATACTGAATGCCTATTGAAATATAAATTTGGAACTATATTTGGGGGGTGTTGCAAGAGCAGGGAACTGAAACACTTATTTGCCTGGCCATCAATTGGTGATTGAGGCGATCAGAGCAAGTTGGGAAAGCGATAAATAACAGGCCAACTGCCGTTTTGATTGATGTATTTATCTGATTAACAGTCATACAACAGCGCCCCTTCACAGACCGCAGGGTAACATTGTGGCGAGAGCACACTCTTGTTTTGACTCGAGTCTGGGTGCCGTCATAACGAAGCGTTCGAGATTGGTTGGAATTAGGCGGGGGCGGCATTGATTTCTAAGCCCAGGACGTTATGCGTCACCGATCAACGGTGCGCAGTTACAATGCAATGTTTTCAAATCCGTTGCACTGTTTCGCTGCAAACATCACTGGGAATTGTTCATCAGGCTGTATGGCAGAGCGACTGGTGAACTTGCATTTCAAAGAGCGTCCGAGCACCGACGTAAGCCCTGAAAATATTAGCGTTTACGGTATTGGGGAGATGGCTTTGTACCAATCAGATTTCTCTTTTGAAATAAAAACACATGCATATGTGCTTTTCGTGGTACAAAATAAGTATTTGGAAACGCTTATAGGGGGAACCAACAGGGAGTTTTCAGGAAACGAGAAAATGTTGTGTGCTTGATAGTGAAGAAGTTTGATAGAAGGAAGTTATCAATTGACTGGTTAGATGGGCAGAAAAGTGCCAAATGGAATTCAGCCCGGAGGAGAACGATTGAATGCAGCTGGAGAGCTCAAACAAGTCGAAGAGAGCACACAATTAATGAAGAGAATATTGGGAGGTGTAAAGGAAGTGATGGATATTGGAGTGAATCTCCACAAATCCTGGAATGTTACAAGACAGGACGATAAGGTGTTTAAGAAGTCATGTGGAGTCCCTTCATTTATTAGCCGAGGTGTAGAATATACTAATTGGGAGGTTATGCTGGAACTGTATCAGTTATTAGTTAGGCCACAATGTGAGAACTGTGAGCAGTTCTGGTCACCTTTTGGAAATGACCAAATTACAAATCGATGGTGGAGGTCCGGCATGATCAATGTGGACAGCCTGTGGTACCTGCCCCTATAAGTGAGAGCCAACAGTAGATAACATTCGTAATCCCAGGGTGAACAGTGACCCTCATCAATATTCCACATAGCGAGCTCTGACCGGAGGGATATACTTAGTTTAATGGATCCACACAATTTAATTTTGAAGCCTGCTCAGCTGAACAACACAGCAGAATCTTCTATTTTTCTGTTTCATTTCACAAAAAAACATACACCCCACCACCCCAACCCCTACCCCTCCCCTTGCCAAGGTGCTTGAATGGAGCGTTATATATCAACAGTTAAACCGAAGGTTCACAAGGGGGTAGTTCAGAAAATGACCAATTCTCTGGTCAAATAAGAAGATTTGAACGATTGTTAGCAAGAAGAAGGAAGAGGTAAAGGGGGACAGAGGGTAAGAGAATGAATTCCAGATGTTACGAAAGTACAATAATTCTCATAAATTTATTATGATTTATTGTAAAAGCAGGCGAATGGTGGGCTTTAGTTAATTTGTCTGAGTGTGTGTGGGATTTAATTGAATTAGAGACAGCTTGCCTGGTGGCTTTGACACATCAAAAGAAGCTCGTTTTGAAATTCTAAATGCAAAAACGTAGCTGAAGTCTTAGAATGAGAGGTGAGAGAAGTTGCAGTTTTAGATAAATGATGGTAGTTTAAATTTCAAAGAGATGGTAAGATGTTTCACCTATCCAGAGAAGGTATGCCAGACAGTTGGGTTATTTTTTTTTCCCAAAGGTTCCTGCTAATATTAGCACCATGAACTGATACATACTATGGGAAAGCTGATCTTCCAAAGACATATGGGAACAATGGGACTGACATTAATAAGGACAAACAGATATCAAGGAGAATGATGCTAGGGAAGGCATTGTAAGGGCGACAGGAAATGCAAACAACCTCCAGTATTCATGCATTAAGCCTGCTGTCTACTCCGGGCGAAGCTTGAAAAAGCCACTTTGAATTCCTCTGCCCAAGGTATTGTGTCGAATTGCTGGGTTCTTTTTAAACATACTTGTTTTTACTCTTTCATTAACGGGGGTGTAACTGGGAGTGAGATTCAATAGGGGTTTAGGGTTATTATAGTAGTAATTTGTAGACCTGTGTTGTGCCTGTAATCCTGTTACATGTTACATGTTCGGTACAAAACATCAGACAATTACTTGGAACCATTCGTTCATCAGCTATTTTCTAATCTCCCAGTCAACGCAGAAATTAAAGCCTTGGTTGATCAAATCCTACAGCTCAGAAGGAGGTCTGTGGGTCCATCTGCTCCGTGCAGTTCTTGCAAAGAGCTGTCAATTTTGTTACACAATCCAGCTTCCCACATCACCCTGTAAATTAGTTATTTTTAAACCCAGATTGAATCTGATTCCACCATCCTTTCAGACAGTAAAGCAATGCAGCGTGATTGCTGGGAATATGAAAAAAAAGACATCCTGGAAATACCCAGCCGCTTAGGGAAAACCTGTGGATGCAACAGAGCGAACTGTTCAGGTCGATGACTTTTCATCAGAAATGAATTAATATGTCAATATACCAAATTTTAATGTGGAGAGCAGGAATGGGCGGGATGTACAAAAGCGAATGCCTGCGAGGCTGGAGGGAATAAGTGAAAAGGTTTATTGATGCAAAATCCATAGAAAATTTGTAATGGTTATGGTAAACAAAAAAAATATATGTCCAGATGGGGCTGTGAATGGCTGCATAGCAATCGTCTAAATGTAACATAAAGGAATAAAGATAGAAACGTGACAAAACTAAACCAGTAAAACCAAGCAAGAAATAACATGGGGGCGGGTGTTATGAAGTGTACATCAACGTAACAAAGTCCGAAAAACGCATTTGGGTTTACATACCAATATTAAGAAGCCCGAAAGGACCAATCGTACCTCTGGAGGTGTATACTTAAGAAGCACTTTTATTCATTACGGGTTTAGCAGAGCAAAGGAATAGGCTGAGTGATCTATGTTATTGTGCTTTGTGCTGGATAGAGTGGGGAGGGGTACATGGTGGATCGTTTCAGTTATGGTCTCGGGTTGGCAGGCCTATTTAACCCCCTACACTTAGTGATTCACACAATTTAAGCATTACTTCGAATGAGCTGTCTTGCATTCAAGGGGATGTATTACACTTTGACACCACAAACACCGTGTTAAATCGTTTACCCACTCGTGAAATCCATCTCTGTGCCTTTGGAGATTCCCACTCCATTTTCTGCAACTTAATATCTCCCTGAATTAAATAGACCCTTCAAAGCTCTGAAGGTCCAATGTCACCTACTAGGATAACAACAATTGACACGTCACACTCCACTGGTTAAGAGCGAATAGTTGATACAAGTTAGAAGATTTGTGAAATGATGCCAAGTGGAGGCTGCCGGTTTGCGTGTGTGGGAAATGCGCTGTACAGGATGAATTTTCAAAGATCGAAATGGAAAAATAAACGCTGTGATGACTCTTGTTAGGCAGTGGAAGCAGCGATGGGAAAAAACACTCAATGGAGCCCGGACAGCCGAGTCGGTAGAGAATTAGGCATTTATTCTGAGGGTCCATGGCTCCAATCCTTGTCCACGTGCAGCCCTTTGGGTCAAAGGGCTCACTCTCAGTGAAATAACAGAAAAAAAACAAAGTCCGCTGAATTATTAAAGAGAACAGAAGGGATGGCTATGTTTCCACGATTTGCCAGGAACAAAAAGCATTTTTGTCGAAATCGTGGCGTTCTCGATCATTTTTTGGAATTATTTCGAGATTCCCAGCTTCTGTAAGTGTGAGAAGTTCTTCGTGACTTTTCGATCGTTTGGCCGAGGCACTATCGCTGTGAATCAGTGTCAACAATATGTTCTGATTCAACCCCATTCTTATTGCCGGCGGAAGCAGTTTCTCCCTTTTTAATCTCACACAAGATTCCAACAGGCTAGAAACCTCGATCAGACCACCCTTCACTCTTCTTTTCTGAAGAGATTAGAAGCAGGTATAAACACTGAAATAGAAAAAAAAAAGCGCAGCAAACGGCGAGGGATTGACACGAGGTGATTGTCTTCGTCAGAGAACCAACAAAGACAGGACGGGCACCTTCTCTGCTTAACCCACCCTGTAATTATACGAACCTAGCATTGTCAGAACTGAATTCCTAAAGTGACCTACTAAACATCGGAATCAGCGCTGCTTGCACTCCAGGGTCCTGGTGCTTGGTCTGAATAGCGCCTGTAAGAACACGAGAAATAGGGGCAGGTGTATTATGTATTTCACGGCTTCTCAAAAATTCACGAACTTTCTGGCTGATCTCCTGCCTCAACTGCACCATTCTGAGAATTCTCAATTCGCACTGTCATACAGCGCTATCGCAGATAAAGAATTGTTTGCGGCTCCAGAAGAGGTGATGCTTAGAGCAAAATGATGGAATATAATTCACAACATTGCATCGCAAAACTCGTTTGTAGGTTTTATGCCGCTCAGTCTGTTACATAAATCTGTGTAGCAGCAAAGTTAAGACAGTTGTCTCAATATCTATTGGAATGAGTGGTACCTCAGATATGAAAGCCTGGAGGTTGAGATCATAAAATGATTTTTTGCACATGTGCACTGGCGGTTAGTGAGTTCTGCACCTGGGGACAAAACTCATTTTGCTTCTCTATGTTCCCTGTTTCTCACCACCTAGAAAATACGCCCATTGCTCATTTGGTGCCTGAATGATAAACTCTCTGTCTACCCCCGACATCCTTAATAAACTAGCTCTGCATCGACTGTTCAGCTGGCGGCATTAAAATAATTCGCTTGTATGTACTTTACAAGTATCGTACAATAGGGTAATAATTTATGGCTAATTACTTTAAACCACGTCCGAATGAAACAAAACACCGTTATTGCAAAATATACGTCATAGATCAGATACTTGCAAGTGACACATAATTCACTGACTGAGAAACCAATACTTTCCCCATATAAAGTTTTTGAATTAAATTTAACCCGATTTCACTTCTTATGAAGGATACTCAGCACAGCTCAAATACTAGCGAAAAGCAGTGAGAACTCTCCACAGTGTTATCTTCTCTTCTGTCAAGCGGTGCTGCGAGCCGACTGTCCCTGAGATTAATGCATAAGTGGCAACGGTAGTTGGATTAATGTTCCTGCATGATAGTTGTTACCATATTTGCTATAAACACAACAAAAATCTGACTTTAAGCTAGCTAGAAAAATGTCCCAGTTCCCTCTACTTGCAACTCCGCCAAAATTTGGGAGAGAATTGAAAGTTCAGCGCACAGACGGTGGATCCACTTGATTTTTCGCTGAATCACCGGTCACTAATTTCACTATTCTCCCGACATGCCCTGCCAACTTCACTGGCTACTGTTCAGTTTTGTCCAGGCCCCTAGGCGCCTGTATCTCATTTGCATTGACCAGTTCCCCTTCTTTCACCATTCTTCACTCTTCTTCGCATTTAATTTCACCTCATACCATCTGTCCCACCAGCCTGCCACTGTCCTCTGTTGATTTATCATTATTTTCTGTAGAATTTTACAAGACTTATAAGTTTTCTGTCATCAACAAAATTTGAAATTGTGTCCACCACACTGACGCCTTGCTCCTATGTAGACGAAAAACAGCACTGATGATACTACTGACGCCTGGAGAATCCCACTATATATCTCTTCACCACGACTCTTTGTTTCCTATCATTCAGCTGACTTTGTGCCCATGCTCCACTGACAACATTCTTCCTAAAACAATAAAGTTAACTGAACACAATCTGCTTTTAACAAATCCAAGCATATCTTCCATAATGATTCTGTACTTATCGATGTGGATTTTGTATCTGGATGTCGTTTCCAAAAGCACGTCCACTACCCGAGGTAAAAATGGTGCGTCTGTGGTTGACTAAATGATCATTGAACCCATTTTGTGAACAAGGGTATAACATTTGTAGTTCTACAATCCTCTAACACCATCTGTGATAGCTAAACAGGATTGGAAATTTGCGGCCACTGCTTTCGGCAATTTCCACACCTACTTTCCTCAATACCCTGACCCTGAGCCAATCCTCGAGAATTTTCAACATTTAAGCACAACCAGGTTTCTAATGCTTCATCTTTCTACATTTTTATCCCTTCCAATGTCGCAACTACCTCCTGTTTCACTCTGCCTTTGGCAGTATTTTCCATTCTTCATAAACATAAGACAAGCCCTCTGGCTCCAGGCGTGAAACCACGTTTCAAACCCTCATTGGCCCGTTCCTGCTTTTGCAAACTTTTATATTTATGTAAATAGAGCAAAAGTTTTGCTGCTAATCTATCTCCTTGTCACCCATTTTTTTATGCCTGTATTTATTTTAACTTCCCCTCTGACTTGTCTATTTTTTCCATGGCTCTCACTTGCAGTATAGTGCCCTCAGCGTTGTGTCCTCGGCAGAATCATCATCAGTTGCTAAATCAATGATCTTCCGTCCATCATAAGGTCAGAAGTGGGGATGTTCGCTGATGATTGCACAACGTTCAGCACCATTCGGGACTCCTCGGATACCGAAGCAGACCATGTCCAAATGCAGCAGGACCTGGGCAATATCCAGGCTTGGGCGGACAAGTGGCAAGTAACATTCGCAACACATAAGTGACAGGCAATGACCATCACCAACAAGAGAGAATCTAACAATCGTCCCTTGACGTCCGATGGCATTACCATCACTTAATCCCCACCCGCAACATAATGCGTGTTAACATTGTCCATAAACCTAACTTGACTAGCTATATTAATACTGTGGCTCCAGGAGCAGTTCAGAGGCTATGCATTCGGCCAGGAGTAACTCACTTCCTGACTCGTGAGAGCCTGTCTACAATCTATAAGGCACAAGTCAGGAGTGTGATGGAATACTCCTCACTTGCCTGGATGAGCACATATCCCACAACACTCAAGAAGTTTGTCACCATCCAGTCAGCGCAGCCCGTGTGATTGGCACCCTACACACAAGCATTCATTCCCTCCACGCCTGACGGACGATAGCAACATAGCGTTTACCATCTACACGATGAATTACAGAAACTCGCCAAGGTTCTGTCAGCAGAACATTCCAAACCCACGGCCACTACAGTCTAGAGGGTCAGTCGCAGCAGACAGATGGGAACACCAACACCTGGACGTTCCCATCCAAGTCACTCACCATCCTGACTTGGAAATATTTCGCCGGCCCTTCACTGTCGCGTGTTCAAAATCCTAGAACTCCCTCCCTATCAACACTTCCTGTACTTACACCCCAGGAAGAGCAAAAGTTCAAGAAGGTTGCACACCTTCAACTTCTCAAGGACAATTAGGATGGACAATATATACTGGCCCAGACAGCGAAGCCCACATCCCTGAAATGAATAAAAAAAAACTGACGACCTTTACCTTCCTTCGTCTTGCTCTGTACATATTTCTTCAGCAAAAAAAGTCCTGGTTTAATAGGACCATCCATTCCATATCGTGGGAATGTACTTCGAATTTGCCCAAACCATCTCTTTAGAGGCAGCCCCTTGTTCCTGAGAATATTTCCTTTCAATTCACTTGGGCCAGAATGGGAAGTAACCATGTTGGCATCGGTGTGCGTTTGTGTGTGCGTGTGAGGTATGGAAAGATTTCGTGGGGGAGAGAGCTGGAGAAAGAGACACAGACATCAATCTCTAATCCCTGCGTTACCAGCTTCCACCTCGAGAGAACGCTGTAGCTTCCGGTGCCGTAGCACAAATGGGTAAATGAAATTTTAAAAAAAGACATTGTATCCGTGACTCATCCACTTCAACATCAAACTGTGCTCCTTTATAAATTGACCACGGGTAAAATTCTGGAATCACGGCAGAGAAATTACCTTTGGCAGGCGAATAAATATAGGGCTAAATAAAATATTTTTGTGGAGCAAGAATAAGATGGCGGCCGAATATGAAGTGTCACCATAACTTTGTGAAGAGTTAGAAAGAAATATTGTTTTTCCACACTCCTCACCAAAGCTGTAATAAGCGTTGGCTGTGAGGATACTGTGCTTTCTGTCACGTGCTGAAACAATTATATGTTCAGCGTTATCACAGGGCAGTATCACGTCGATCCAGCACTCAGGCGGCTGTGCTACATCCCTGCCTGCATCTTATGCTATTGTCACTCTCTGATCTGCCAGCAAATGATTAGTCAGGAGGGGTTCGATGGTAGCGCTGCTGCCAGCAGTCGAGGTAGTGAAAGTTGGAATAGCATTTATTAAAACTGCTGCAGTTATAATGTTGCCAGTTGGATCTCCGATTGAGCTACTGGTTGGCACTGAGATGATGCGCCTCTTGTTGCAGCTCTTAAGTCTGGGGCCTCCCTTGATGCTCTCAGCTGGGAAATAAGCTTATTCTGCAATTCGAATTCAATTCCATCGTCTCAGCCATTAATAACGAATGTACACAGCTCAGAACCAGAGGATAGATTTCCCCCGATTACCTTCATATCAAGGCAGTCACTTTCAGCTCACCTTTAGTGTTCAGCTCTTTTGCCCATGCTTGAAACAAAGCTAAAATGAGGTCAGGATCTGAGTGACCCTGGAAAAGCCAAGAGCTTCAGTGTTCAGGTTGTTTCTAAGCAGTGCCACACGATAGCACTTTTGATGATACTTTCCGTCTCTTTACTGATGATCGAGTTAAGGATATTGGGGCGGTATGGGCCGGGATGGATGGGTTCTGCTTTTGTCTGTAGGGCATACCTGGGCAATTTTCCACATTGCCAGGTGGTCGCCAGTGTTATAGCTGTACTGGAACAGCTTGGCTAGGGGCGTGGTAAGTTCTGGAGCATAAGTCTTCAGTACTATTGCCAGAATATTGTCAAGGGCTTTGCAGTATCCAATGTCCCCAGCCATTTCTTGACATCACGTGGAGTAAATTGACTTGGCTGAAAAGAGGCATCTGTGAGGCGACAGCGTACTGATATCGTCGCTGCACTAGTAATCGGGGTAATGCTCTGGGGACCTGCGTTAGAATCTCGCCATGGCAGATGGTGGGATGCAATTGTTTCAAACGTCCATGGATGATCACGAAACCATTGTTGTAAAAACCGAAGCAGCTTACTAATGCCTTTTAGTGAAGGAAATCTGCTATCCTTATCTGTTATGGGAACCATGTGACTCCTGATGTGACCTTTCTGGGTAATAAATGCTGTCCTGGCCATCGATACCCACATCCCATGTTCGAATAAAAAAAACCCTGACCCTGAGTACATCCTTGTGCCCTTGCCATCCTCACTGATCCTTAATATTCATCCACCTGTCAGCCCACTAATTGCAGGCTGCGAAGGTGAAAATGCAACTTTTCTTCTTACTCTCTGTTGTCAGTCCATTAACCAAATCAGTTTTCACCCGAATATATAACGCCAAATCCCAAAATTCCTAAGATTGTGTAAGAAGCTTTAAGGATACTTTAATGGGTGCTTCCTGAAAATCCAAAGTTAGCACATTCATTTGTGTTCACATTATCCTCTACATAAACACATGCTCAAAAATGCTGATAGGTTTGCAGGACTCAACTTCCCCTTCACAAATCTGTACTGATTTTATTGAATAACATTCTGATTTTCCAAGTGTTCTGTTAGCACATTTCAGATTACCATTTTGCCTTCCAGTGATGTTAAGCTCAGTGTTCCCCATTTTCTTTCTTCCTCCCATCCTAAGTATTAGGGTTTGTTACCTTCCAATCGTTGGGAACTGATGTGGATTCGAAGTAATTCCGAAAGATCGAATCCAATTAATCCGCTTTCTTTGCAGCTACCTTTTCTGTAATACTCTATGCTGCAAGTGGGAAGGTCTGGAAGATTGCTTCCGACTTAGTCCCATGAATGTCTCCAGTACTGTTTATTTTCTAGTACAGATTTCCACAAGTTCCTTATGTCCCCTTGATATTTGGTTTCACGTTCATTCTGGATCATTTTTGAGCCATTTCCCCATTCCCCATTTCGGTTCATCTTTCTCATTGTTAGTTCTCAGGATTGATTGCTTCTTCATCTGCATAATTTATAGTAATGTTTACATTTTTTAAAAGAAAGCAGTTGGTTTAATATCGTATTCTCTTCACTGTATCGTTGTAAATTTTAGGTCCTCTTTTGCTGAATTCTAAAAGCTTTCCAATCCAGAGCTTTATTACTATGGCATCTTAATCATCACGGTTATGCTATACTTATTTTACTTTGGGGCTGATGCACCTTAAAGGGATGTGTACGTTTTTAAAATTGTGCAATAATTATTTTAATGCTAAGTCTTATTTGCCCACAATCATACCTTTAAAGCAATGACCGAATCTACATTGGACAGCTTGCATTCCAAAACTACCATGTTATTTTCAATCCCCCTTAGAAATCACTTTCTATAGTGTTATTGAATAAACCTTCCTTACTGCGCACGACTAGATCTAAAATCGACCTGAACTAGATCCAGAATCCTTGTTGGGTCGTTGACATACTGATCCACACAGTTATCAAGTATACATTGAGGCACATTTCCTCTGGGCTCTCCTTCTGTTGCTGAATTTCAATGGCATGTGTTTCGGAGACTGACCTACAGAATTTTGCCATTACCGTTCTGAATACACTGAAGCGGAAGTGCTGCTTGTTTGTTAAGTGACTGGAACTAATGCCAAATGTTATCCAAGCTGCTTTCCTCAGCTGGGCACGGATTGTTCTATAAAGGGGATCACTTAATGATCTCAGATACATTCCAATAGGAACTGCAAAGCAGGGCAGGAGGCGAAGATTCCCCTAAAGAATGGAACGGCCAATAATTCTACAGATCAGGGATATTTACTATCCCGTGCTCGTAGCCATTGGTACTCCCAGTAAGTCAGTATATCGGCCTTCTGATAGCTGTTGAATAACTCACTGTTAATGATTATGTAACAGAATAAGAATGCTCTCCTTGCCTTGTCATTTATCCAGCGGGGTAACTTGGCGAATATACGCGGGGTATTTAGGAGTGTACCTCTCCGGTGAGGAGCTCTGCTGCTCGGCAAATAGGGGAAGTCGGTTTCCATTCTCTGAAAAGAGATGCCGAGGATGATTTGCGCCACTCCTATAGTTTAGCAGATCATAAAATCAACTGCATTTATTAATTCAATCCTGGGATGTGGGCATCGCTGGCAAGTTCTGCATCTTTTGCCGATCGGTGCCGGATGAGTGGGTGGAGATGATCTTTCCATCATTTCGTTGGTGTGTTGATGCCTGACTACTTTAAGTTGATATTTCTTCTGACTGCAAATGCGCTCAATCAACGGAGACTTTGAAAGGTATTTTTTATCAATATTTTTTGTTATTCCCAAACCTTGAGCTGGAAGAATTTTTACTTTTCCATCAGCACCCGCTCAGTTCCCGAGCAGCTCCCTCCCGCCCATTGTAAATAGAAAGTCAGCAGCGTTTTCAATTACATTGAAAGTTTTTTTGTTTCCTCTCTGCTGAATCTTTCATTTAAATTAATTTTGTTTTGCATTTCTTATTTGGAAATTATTTTGAACGTTATGAGCATTGATTGCCGCTCGCGCGATCCTGGCCTCCCAATAAATCACAGGAAATAAATGTCATGGACCTGCAGTGGGACCTCAGAAAATGGGGGAGATGGATTTTATTGTGCAGGCTCCACGAAGCGATGCTCTTAGCGCTCAGCACAACAAAGTATTATGTTTTCAAATATATGTAAGTTCATCCCTTTCCTACTGTTTAAAACTAAAACGATGTTATAGAACCATCTAATGTTTAACTTTAAGATTTTCTCATCCAGAACTGTAATGTACCTGCTCGGTGCCCGCATCGCATCATTTCCTTTCTATATTTATTTTGCCAACGTGCTCCACTCCCTGGCTTCCTGGACCCTATTCCGACTAGATTGCTGATCCCCAATCCTAACCGGCTGGCCCACGTGTTAGCTGATTTTATTAAAGGTTCGATTTCGTCAGGTGAGGTCATAATTTCTTTGATCAGACGTGTCTTTAAAAAAGCCCTGTTACCTGAGGTCCTTACAAATTGCTGCCCCATCTTCAAAGTCCCGTTATCCACAACATCCTTAAGCGCATTTTTGCCTCCCTAATCTGTGTGATCATGTTTCAGAATTCCATGTTTCGATCCCTCCAGTAATGTTCCTCCCCAACTACTGTACCAAAATGGCTTTTATCAAAGAAATAAATAACTTTCTGTGTCACTGTGGCAACCTGTCCTCATCATTCTAGGAATGTCTGCGGATGCAGCTGACCAAGCCATCCTCCTCCAATGTTTTACATTGTCTTGTGGTGAACTGGGACTGCACTCTTTTGTTTCAATTGGCATAGATGGATTCCTCAAGGGAAAATCTTGTTCAATTTACTTGCTGGAGTTCTTTTTTTACAGTTAACATAGGCGGTTGATCAGGTCACTAATGTGGGTATGGTGTGCATGGACTTCCAAAAGCCATTTGATAGAATGCCACAGAACAGACTTGTGAGGAATTTTGCAGCTGCTGCAATAAAATGGACAGTAACAATGTGGTTACAGAACTCGCTCAGCGAAATGAAACATAATGTTTTGATGAATGGATTTTTTTTTTTCCAGTCTGGATGAAGGTTTATACTGCAGTTCCCCAGGGGTCAGTGTTGGGACACTTGTTTTCCCTGATATGTATTAATGACCTAGGTCTTTGTGTACAGGGAAGAATTCAAATCTTGCAGATAAATAAAGACTTGAAGTATTGTGAAATATGAGGAGGATAGTTTAGAACATCAAAGGGTCGTAGACAAGTTAGTGTGATGGCTGGTCAGGTGTCAGATTAAGTTCACTGCTGAATCATGTCTACCAGATTCACTTTGAGAGGAAGAAATTGGAGGGACATTATAAACTAAAGTGTACAACACTAAAGAGTGTGCAGGGCGAGACAGACTTGGATGTAACTGTTCGTGAAGTTACTAATGCTGAAACAAACGCATTTGACCAAAGATTATTGTCTTGCACTCATCATGACTATTGCAAAACTACCAAAGTCAGGCAAGCAACAACTTTATCCAGTTTGACAAGGGACTGCTGACAGGCTGGCGTGTGGAATTTGAATGGCAGAGGCGTTGCCATGGAGAAATCACAAGTCAAAGATGACTGACAGTTAACTGCCAAGCATTGATTCAAATTCTAAATCACGCAGCTTCGCTCTCATTCGTCAAGGTATCTCCCCGATGAAAAAATGGCTATCACTGACTTTGTTACACTGAAACAGGCACAATGTGTTTACATGTTCTTTTTGGACGGGAAGAACACTGCTCTGGGTATTGATATATGTAACTTCCTTGCACACGCAGATGCGCCACACTACGAGCCCAAGTAACAGTCTTACATTGTTTGTCAGCATAATCCTTAACACACTGAGGAATATTTAGCCAATGTTGTCCAATTGCAGGATCACATTTAAATTGGTCACTGTGCTTTGAGTTTTACAAGCGTGGGAAGGTTGGGTATGGTCTAAAACGTGCCCGTTGTGAACCGGAGAAGGGACATGCTTTATGATAGGAGACCGATCAGATCGTGTCAAACAACAGGTCACTTCTGCTGTTACAGAATGTATGCTATCAGACCGTGCTTGCAGAACACAAAACAGAGTGTCCAACATGAGATTTGAGACTGTGATCGGACAGCATTTGCTAAATATTGTGCTGACATTGGTATTCACGCAATTGTCCACTTGAGTGCAAGACGAAAAGCTTCAACAATATCTTTTTTCAACAATACTCAATCTCTGGACTACTAAGCGACTATTTGTTGATGAATATTGAAGTTTGCAGGATATGTTGACAGTGCAGTGCATTATCCTGGGGTTTATTATCAAGTACAATAGCAAGGAGTTAATGTTGCATTTGTACAAGGCCTCAGTCCAGCCTCAGCTGCAGTATTGTGTCCAGTTCTGGGCGCCACACTCAGGAAGGATGAGAAGGCATTAGAGAGGGAGGAATAGATTCACGAGAATGGTTCCAGAGATGAAGGAAATTTGGTTATAAAGGCAGATTGGAGAAGTCAGGATGGTTTTCCTCAGAGAAAAGGAGATAGAGAGCAGATTTGATGGAAGTATTCTAAGTCATGAGGTGTCTGGACAGAATAGATAGGGAGAAGTTGTTGCACTCGTGAATGGATCGTGAACGAGAGTGAACAGGCTTGAAGTAATTGCTAAAAGAAGCAAAAATGATATGAGGAGAAACATTTTCATGCAGCGAGTGTTCTGGTTTTGAATGCACTGCCCGAGATTGTGTGGAGGGCCCATTCATTTGAAGCACTCAAAGTGAATTAGACTGTTATCTGAAAAGGAAGAATGTGCAGGGTAACAGGAAGAAGGTGGGAGGTGCGCAGGGTTGGGGGAGAGTGGGGCTAGGGTGGAGGGGGTAGATGGCTGGGAGGGCTGTGGGTGAAGTGGGATGCAGGGAATGATAATAGGTGGGTTGCACACTTGGAGAGCTGGTGCAGACACGAAGTGCCAGATGGTCCCCTTCTGAACCATAATAATTCTGTGATTCCATGCAAGTCTTTTTAATTTAATCATAGCCAGAGTATCGATTACAGGGGCTTCTCTTCCCTCTTCTGTGCCATTACTACTGATATTGAAACCATCACAATGATGTATCCCTGACCGCTTCCTATTTCCCATGAACAGGCTGCCCCTCATCGACATCATCCTCAAACGGAGCAATTGTTTTCACATTAACAGGGACTCAATCAGGAGCTCACCCAGGCACCTTTGGCAGCATCTCCCAAATCTATGACCACCTAGAAGGACAAGGGCAACAGACTTGTGGAAATAACAACACCGAGAAATGATCCTCCAATACACTGATCATTCTGACTGAGAGATTTATCGTCAATCCTTCACTGGAGCTCGGTGAAAACCCTGGAACTCCCTCTGTAACAGCACTGCGGGTGTACCTACACCACATTTATCTTTAGTGCTTAAGTTATTCTCCCTGAATTTTCTGCCACAAACCTCCCCACCTCTCTACGTCCCTTCCACATTTCAAGATACTCCTTAAAACTTCAATCTTTTATCAAGCTTTTAGCCACCATCCTAAATGCTCCCCGCATGTTCTCTGCCTAGTTTGCTTCTATGGCATTTCATTCAAGGCGCCATATAAATATAAGCTGTCGTTGTTGCTGCTTACACCCAATCTTCCCAGAATCGCACAGGTATGGAAGATGAGTTGACTTTATTTTTCATTTTAATGGTGTTAATCGTAGAAATCAAGTCTTTGTAGAACAATGACAGATGATTGACTGATGGCTTAAGGTTTAAAATGTCCTCCCAAGTCGCTAAACCTCCAACACCACCACAGCTCATCCAACCACTCCCCCCACCACTGCACCCAACCCACCCCCTCCGCCAGTGCTGCATCCCACGATCCCAGGCCCCCGGCCCCTGTCATGAGTTCTCTGCGTCTGGGTCTCGATGCTGTGTACCGTTCTCTTTTACCATTCCCCTTCCTGAATCCGAACGACATTGTTACATTCTGAAAGAAATGTCTCTATAGGGCATTCAGTGTTCAATGATTTATTTGATTCGAAAGAGATGTAATCAATGTTTGCCTAATATTAAAATGGAAACCGTGCTCACAATTGTCAGTTGAAGCACATTTACACATTGCCCCACAACATGTGGCCAGAGCTTTCTGATTCTCCCCTTATTTAATTCTTCTCCCTCCTGCTTACAGTGAACATTCTGACAATAGTGACCCTCTGCAGGGGAAAGTGCCACATTTCCAAAAGTATCTCTATGTACATGGTGGCCATGGCAGCAGTAGATCTACTGGTCACGATCGTCTATAGAATTGCACATCGAATTTTACGGGAACGCTTCCCATATCCATTCCTTTCCTACACTGTCATTTGCAAACTCGTGGTGTATATGACATCGACCAACATCGGTTTGTCCGTGTGGTTTACAGTCTGCTTCACTTTTGACCGGTTTGCGGCTATATGCTGTGAGAAACTGAAAACCAGGTATTGCACAGTGAGAACTGCGTCCATCGTTATAATAATTGTTTCTGTGCTACTGAGTTTAGAAAGCATCCCTTGTTGGTTTGCATTTGAACACAAAATAATAATTAACAATATTCAGTGGGGGTGCATCCCCAGTGTGACCTTTTTTAGGTCTCCAGCAGGCGGAGCCTACTTCAAATTACACAGTTTTCTACTTTCATTGGTTCCTTTTGCTTTGATATTACTGTTTAATTGTTTAACGATCAGGCGCATTGTAGTAACGAATGTTGCACGAAGGAGACTCCGGGCTCCCAGGACTGGGAATCAGCGCGACCCAGAGATGGAGAATCGACAGAAATCCATTACTTTGTTGTTCACCGTGTCCGCCAATTTTATATTGTTGAGTCTCACATCGGTGGTGAGTCAGTGGACTGATGACCTGGTCCTTCGTATCCAACCAGAATACAGAGGTGCTGCGTATATTGCCACTGAGGCCGGATATATGTTCACTCATTTGAAGTCTTGTACAAACACTTGCATTTATGCAGCGACACAAACGAAGTTCCGGGAAGAGCTCATTAAAGTGGTGCAATCTCCTTGGATATTTATTTTGTCATTGGTTAAAAATGTGAAAAATCAAACCCAAAAGTCCTGCCCTAGTTAGAGCACAATGACAGCCCGTGATTCCGTGTAGAATGGCCAACTTTCCTTGTAGCTCAAAGGGGTTTGTTATCATTGATAATGAACAGATCAGAAAACATTTCCTGAATTCTGTGCCGTGTGTTTCACGTCCACAGCTCTCCGAGACTATACACCTCAAATTACTGCTGAAACCTTTTATTTAACATTCCAGATTCAAAGGCAACTGTCATTATTGAGGTTCAGCTTTGGAGTCGAAGAATGGGAATCAGCGTTTGCTGTCTTACACTATAGGCTACAAGAATAATGCTCTGTTATATTAATTTTAGATCCCTTTAGAAGAGAAGCAACAAAGTGGGTTTTGAAATCGTTCTTGTTAATAGTCTAGATGTAGTATTGGTGTGAATGTTACAAACCCTGGTTCCCCCCTTCAGATTCCTCTCCCCATGTTTTCCCAGGGGTAATAGACGAGTGTCATGTCTCCTGTTCGGTATCTAATTATGGAGGCAGTTGGAAACTGACTCATCAATGTGATGTTAGATATCTTTCTTGCAGGGATTAACTTAAACTCTCAATTAGCCGTGAAAAGGAATTTTATAACAAGGGAACAGATCATTCCAACCAGCGAAACCTTCTGGACCTTTACCCTCCATCCTAGTAAATAGTCTCGATAAATTTACCGGCCTGGTATGAACATACCTGCCATTTTTTAGTCAACAACACATTTTTTTCCGCTTTATTTTGGATTAATTTCTGACTCTGCGTATTCCACCAGTTCTCAATTGTCCACATAAAGATGTTCCTTCACCATCAATTCTAAATCCTTCTGAAATTGAATGCTTTATATCATGCGTTAAGTATTTGGTCCTTCAACTAAGGGAGGCTACCTGTATCTATTTACCCAGTGCTCCAAAATATAAACCAGATGGGTACAGCTCTAAAAATAAAATCAACCTGATATCTGTAACCAAACTACAGAGAGTCACGGAAGTGTAGTTAATACGGTTAAGTAATATTTCTGTTTGTAGATGGTTGTTTCCTTGGTTACACTGATTAATGTGAAGGTTAGCTTTGATAACTTGAACTGTATCCTAAATATTGGGATAATGGAGGGGCAGTTTCCAAACAAATAACTTCAGACTTCAAGACTGAAACAGCTTCCACCCCACATATATTTTCCTAGCCAGCCAGAAAGGAGAGTATTTATCTGTTTTGACTATAATGTAGTGCCTAATATTAAGGCTCCTGTGTGCGTGCAAAAGTGAAAATATGATCACGAAGGGCCCACACTGATTAACATATTCAAAAGAACCGTTCCGATGGAAGGCTAAAACTACTGAATGAAATGCTTAACCTGGTTCCTATGTAATGCGTTAAACCAGCGGATGAAGGACGGAGTCATAATATACGTCGTGATAGATATATGACCTTGAGGAAATCGAGTTTACTATTCGCATTAAATACTTTAATCTCAATAACAGGCACTGCAAAAAAAATGTTTATCAGACTATCCTATTGTGCTGTTTTTTCCTCCTTCTTTTGATCCTTGCCCTTTAAACGGGAAGCAACAGGCTAAAGAAATTATTCTTAAAATGGCCTCAACCTACCATGCAACAATGGTAAGTTGTAGAATGAAATAATAAGGGGTTTTATTGGATCCATCCATTGTTTACTATTTCATCATTTTATGGGAGCTTAATTCATTTGATAACCGTGTTGTTTCGTTCTACTAAGGAACATACACCATCTTATTTAATATGATAGATACAAAAACATCAATGTTGCTGTTAAATGTTTAAATTATGTGGATTTATCAAGTGTGAAATTATCATTAAAATCAATTTCTAGAGGTTTTATTTTAGCTTTAATGCAATCATGCGATACATATTGGGTGCATTGTCTAGTAAACGGAAACACACGTATACTGACTCAATGCTTTACTGTATATTCGGCCTCAGATACTGAGCTCAGCTTTCTGCTATGTTTGGATCGCCCACAACAATTTGTGATTGTAAGTTCCACTTCCCGCTTGCCTATTATTGTATCCTTAATAAACCTACAGCGCATCACCTCAGTGTTCAAGAATGATAATGTAAACCTCACATGTACAATGGACTGTGAACTTCAATTATGAAAGAGCCTCATTTATTCATTGTGGTGACGTAACCATTTAGCCGTCACACTTTAATGTTCCACATAACCTTAAGGCTTTGCGAAAGCCAAAGTCTAGAATATTACAGGATCCCGTGGCGGCCAGGATCTGCCAATCCGACTGGCGGTCAGCTTTGGGGAACAGGCGATGAGCTGCTTTTGTTTCTGTGCAATAACTGCATTTTCCTTGAACTGGTTTCACTCGGGAAACCCAATTTGAGACAGGATTGGGCCGAAGGTAAATTTTTAATTATGTCAGGCAGCAATTCATCAGCAACTATCTACAAACAAACATCAATGTCTCATCAACTACAGCAACCAAAATTAACACGTAAAAAATAGTAATTGAAGGTTAACCCTTGACAGCACTGTTTCAAATTCATTTACATATGAATGTAGTTCCCTGGCCCTGTTTGGGCGTCTAGTCTTCTTGTGTTCCCTTGGATTCCTGTGTTTCTATTTGACAGTCATCTGGCCGGTTGAGGCAGTTCCGGCTCGAGTCAGTGGAAACGGGTAACGGTGCAATTTCAAACGTGGTCAGATGCGTCTCCCTCCGCTTCGCTGCTGCTTGGAAGATTGGGGCCCAAGTCCAAATCGCGCAGAAGCTGAACCATGGTTGTGTACTTCTCTCTGACTTGGGAACTTTGCTGGGGCACAGGTTAGTGACGACTACTGGCCGGAAGTGAAAACTGCAACTTAACCACAGGAATTCACAGACTGTCAGGAAATAAATTCTTCACACACGGATTGTCTCACTTTTAAGTTGTAAGAATAAAAACAACCCATTCCCAATAAAACGCTTTCCTTTGCCGATTCTATATTTACAAACCTGCCCCGTTACATTATTACTCTGGATTGAACAGCGGTTCTATGCGATTTCCCAGGACACCATCTACATTCTTCGAACAAAATAAAATCACAATAAAACAAAGAACCGAGGTCAATGCTGAAAGTTTCACAGAAATCAATCGCATGGGAAGGGAATGAGATTCTTGAAGAATAAAGCTGAATGAAAGCCGGAAAATGGAAAGAGTCAGCAAGTCTGGCCGGGAGTTTCTGTGCAGTGGGGAAGCTCGGGTTAACAGATCTGTTCTGGGATCTTTGTGTAGACCTGAAATGTTAACTCTCCCTTTCTCTCTCCACAGATGTTACCAGACCTGCTGAGTCTTTCCAGCAACTTCTATTGTTATCTCAGATTCCCAGCGCGTGCAGCACTGCGTCTCGCTTTCTGAAGACTACAACAACCCCGAGGCAGGAATCGAAGTTTAAGTAAGGAACGGGAAGTGTCGGAGCGAAAAGGTTCCGAGAATCAGTCAATTTCGCTGAATCCGAGTAATTTCTTTCCGGTTCCACAGTACAGTTCACGGAATATCATAATTATTAACAATGCAGAAAAAACCTGTGTGAAGATTTAAATGGATTTTTATTCGAATTAGACCCGCCTGTATTTTCCAAGTAAAATGCTGCCGATCTACTTGAACTTCACTTGCACACTTAAAGTTAACCACTTCACTAATTTAGAGGTTGCAGACTATGATGGGCGGGTATCGAAACCGGGAAGTAACCATGCTGACCACTACACCACCATCGTTGACTGGTCAGGAGGTCTGGACATATTTTTTCCCGATTTTATTACTAAACCACTCCCCATTGGTAACTAGTATATTTTCAACCACCTTCAAAAGTTTATGATGCACAACACCCAATAATGAATCACCTTGTCTTGGAGTGAAGTTATGGCTGATAACTGCAATAGCTGATGGTCTTCACATATGGCTATTCTTGAAGCTCACATCAGTCATTCAGTAGAGTTAAATGAAAAGTGCAATTATTGTCCACAAGGTTCAGACCTAGCTCTTTTACATTTAATGACACATGTTCCATAATGTAACTCTTATTCTGTCCGCCCCCTCACCTCCCCCCTCAACAAATCCACCCATTAACCGAAAAATAATACATTCCATCGTGTGACACCTTTACAAAAATAACACATTCTCGGGGCAAAGAGTGCAAACACGAAGGAATTAAGAGGAATCTGCCTGAAACACTGCTTTGACCTCAGCTAGAGTATTGTGCCCATTTTTCGGTGCCTCCACTTAGGAAGGATGTGAAGCCATTGTAGAGGGTGTAGAAACACTGGGGAGAAAGGGAACGAGTGAGTTCAAGTATCGGAAAGAAATTAATATCTGTAAAGAAGTAGTGCTGGAGGAATAAGCGGGACTGCACTTGATGACTTACATTCCAGAGTTTTCGAAGAGATGGCTATAGAGATAATGGATGCATTGTTGATCATCTTTCAAAATTCAATAGATTCAGAAACGATGCCAGCAGATTGGAAAGTAGGCCATATGAACCCACTATTTAAGAAAGCGGGGAGAGAAAAGTAAAACACAGGGAACTACAGACCTGTTAGCTTTGCATCAAGTGGAGGTGAAATGCTAGGATCTATAATCAAGATTGTGATAACTCGTGTGATTGGGCACATTCAACATGGATTTATGAGAGGGAAATCAAGTTTCACAAACCTGATAGCCCTTTCTGAGTATATAATTAGCAGAAGAGATAAGGGAGAACCAGTGGATGTGGAGCATATGGATTTTCTGTAGGTTTTTAATAAGGTGTGAGATAGGAGGCTAGGGAGCAAGATTAGAGTTCATGGGATTGGTGGAAATATACAGGCATGGATTGAGGATTGGTAAACGGACATGGAACAGAACGTAGGGATAAACGGATCATTCCCAGGTTGACAGGCCTTGACCAGTGGGGTGCAGAAAGGATCAATACTTGGGCCCCAGCTATGCATGAAACACTAAGTTTGCAGCCTTGTTTCGTCCCTGACAATTCCTCAGCAGCGGGAAGGGAACAGTGTTTGGAACAGGGACCAGACTTCCACCTTCCCAATAGTTAATGGGAGGAAATTTTAGATCACAAATTCCTGGATACGAGATCAACAGTCCGATCATTTAACCACCCTGGAGGAATGGGGAGACTGGATTGTGAGGTTGAGCTAGGCATCAGCGCTGTACATGTGAAAACAGTTGCGATGTTTTTGGATGATGTCAGTGAGGGACAGCATGTAGATGGGGAAAAGGTTGGGGGATGATTAGATCCTTAGGGTATTCACTATGTTTGTAAGTGTTTCCACAGCGTGGTTTGATCTTAGAACAAATTTACACAGGACTTCTTGATGAATATTGCAATCTTTAAAAATATTTCTCCCCTCTAGATTCATTGCTCCGAATTTGTCATGATTTTCTTTCCATTAAACCATTACGCTTAGCTATATCAGGTTTGTATTTTTCTCTATGATTGCACCGCCAGTGTTTTCCACTCAGTTCCTAATTTGGCATCTAATGATTTACAGCCTCTATCAACCCCTTCAATTTTTTAAGGACTGCACTGAGACTAATTATTCGGTGAGTTTAATGTTTTTCTGATAAACTTCAAATGTAAATCAAAAACTGTATTTGGCATTACAATTCTTAATAAATGACAACGCAAAATATGAGTGTAGAGCAATTTGATGGAGTGAGAGAGAGAAACAGAGAAATGTGTTATAGTGGCAGACAGATGGGGTGGGAGGGGGAGAGAATGAAAATGACGGGGTGAGAGAAAGAGAAAGTGTAGGGAAAAACTGAAAATGTTCAGAAATTTGTTAACATTATTGAGTATAAAGGACAATATGCTGTGACATACCCCTTCTCCATCTTTAAAGTAAAGGGAGATCTTTTCTCCATCTTCAAAATGGGGGAGACACCTTCCTCAACTTCTGATGTGGAAGTGCTGGAATCTAATCGAGGGGTTCGGGTAGATTATATATAGAGTAAGAAATACCCGGGAGTGAGTAACAGATTGGAATTTAATCGAAGGGTTCAGGATAAGTTATATACAGATTAACAGATATACGTGGGAGTCAGTAACACAGTGGAATATAGGTGAGGGGTTTTGGGGGGGCGGGGGGGTGGGGTGGGGGGCGGCGGTTAAATATAGAATAACAGATTCCCGGGAGTGATGCACAGACTGGTATCTAATCAAGGGGTTCGGGGTGGTTTATATATAGAATAACAGACAACTGGGAGTGAATTACAGACTGGAATCTAATCAAGCAGTTTGGGGTGGTTTAAATATAGAATAATAGATACCCAGGAGTGAGTTACAGACTGGAATCTAATCGGTGGTTTCAGGGGGTTTATATCTGGAATAATGGATACCAAGGATTGAGTTACAGGCTGGAATCACGAACAGTTGAAACTATATTTTTTCTTGTGATGTGCTGAAGTGCAGGTTACAGAGTCTGATTCATGGAATGTATAGTGTGAGTTTTTAACCAGCTTTATCCCAAATGTCAAATTTAATTTCTCATTGGAACTGTTTGATGTTTTCTTAGTCTTGACACAAATGGACAGAGGCTCTGTGGACCCTCACTGTTTGCAGCTGTTCACCATTGATAATGTAATGCATTCCATCCTTCTTAAACTGAGCAGCCACACTTTTGCCTACAATGAAATCCATCTTTCAATATTTCACCCATTCACTTGAGACGTTCATATCTCTTTGGAATCTGAAGTGCAGGTTACAGATTGGATTGGAACTTTCTGCTTTCTGAATTATTAACCAAGGTTCACAGAGTAAAACATTAAAACTGACATTCTGAAACAGGAGAGGGCCCCACAACTTCAATTCTGTGATTCTCTGGCATCTCATGATCTGTATCTTACAATATCTCTGCCCCCTTCATGTCTCTGAAGACTAGGAAAGTGATTCAGACATTGGGGAACCATTTCATTGTCTTGGGACATTTACAGTAAACAGATCCTTCAAAGGACATCACTAAAATTCACTCTTTAATCAGCCAAAACTTGTTGTCCATTCAGACTCCCTGGCCCTACACCCTATTGTTTCAAAGGTAACTTACATTTCACAAAGTAGGAAAGTGTGAATGCAAACACTTTCTTCACACGTTTCCACAATACTAAGGCTCACACTATTCAGGGTGCAATTTTCAAGACAACATTCATCAACTGACAGATTTCCAGCTCCAAATGGAAGCTTCAAGATACAGAAAGTGACACAGAAATGAAACATCCGATTTATCTGAATCTGCATCCTTTATTGGACAGTGCGGGGTTAGATAGGAATTAAAGTTGTTCTTAAATTGTCCCCATCAAACACTCCCAGAACACGTATAGTACGGGGTTCGATGCAGGTTAACATTCCCTCAACACTTGAGTTATGAGATCAAAAAGCATCATTCACCTTTGAATTCAAGTTCAAATTAAAAAGTGCTCAAATTAAAAGTTCATCAGCTGGAGAAAAGGGTAAAGCACCAAATATTTTTCAACATGCCTGGGTATAAAAAACATTATCCTGTGACATATACTTTTCCCCATCTTTCAAATGGAGGGAGATCCCTTCTCCATCTTTACAACTGTTATCCACACTCTTCATTTGCATTATTATCTTGAAGCGTTTGAACAAATCACCCCTTAACCTCAATTCCAGTGTTTCAGAGTGAAGCTTTGACTACACTGTTCATCAAACACTCACAACCCAATTACAGTATGGGGTTCGATACAGAGACAAATTCAAAAAAAATTGGTTTATTGGTGACAGAGGGGAGACAGGGTGAAGGTTTTGGGAAAGGGATGAAGGGGGGGATGTGATGAAAATATTTTCAAATCAGCGAGTGGTGATGACCTGGAGACCGGCGACAATGCGGTGTTTCGGGGATGAGTGTTTGATCAGTGTCACAGAGTCTCCATAGCTGTGTCTCTGTCACGTTGAAATTACCAACGTCACGTTCCTGAGGAGTCAACTCTGTCAGAAATGTCCCAGTGTTGTGGGGACATAAAGTAGCCACTGTGAACAAACCTAGAGTGCTGACTGGTGTTTGTGTAATTTATATAGATTCTGAGAGCAAGGAGGAGAGAGAGAGACAGACCAAGTGAGTGAGAAGTCGAGAGAGACACAGATGGAGAGGGAGACCGAGAGACAGAGATTAAAGGAAGGATATTTATCATAGTACATGGGAAGAGGAAGATTCCATTCCTCCCCACACCCTGTTTCCGACATTCAATGAGTTCCTAGCTGATCTCTGATCTAACTCGATGTCTCTTTATGCCTTTGCCTAACAAAAATCTATCAGCCTCAGATTGAAACACAAACAAGAGACTTTGCGTCAATTGCCATTTGAAGAAGATTGTTTCAAACTAAAGCTTCAGCTAAACTGTTCATCAAACACTCCCAACCCAAATACCGTACTGGGTTCGATACAGAGTCAAATTCCCTTTGCGCTGTACAAAAAATTTTTAGTCCTAGATTGTCATTTTTAATTTTAGGCTAATGGGACTCAAACTGTACGGCATCCCAGTGCGAGATTTAAACTCCTGTTTATTTCAATCTTCAGCTCATGAATTCATGTTAAAACATGCAGAGAATTGAAATCTTCCTCATACAGTTGCCGGTTTTTTTCAGTGTTTGTATATACTCTCTTTCTCTTGCGTTTTCATCTGTCCGAAGAAATTGAATTGTTGACATTGGATAATCATCCCTTTCCCATGAAAATGTAAACTCATGTGCAACTGCAACAGACACAATCTCATGCAGTGAACAAAATACTGCAGCTTTATTCATCAATCCCATTTCCTATCTGTGTAGAAACTCCCTTCCACTGACAGATTCTGAACTCCAAACTCAATCTCAAAAACCACCACAGAAAAGTGACTGCTTATTTTAAACAGTGAAACTGAACTATTTGAAGTTCTGACTCAGTCACAGAATAGCTGAAATTTCGAGTCTGTGGGATAAAAATTATCAGAATAACTTTGCAACATACAGGTAACCTGTAGTGACAGAGGGATACTTTTCTGTTCAAAAGGGATTCGATAAGATGCCTCACGAAGCTTGTTATTCAGGACAAGAGCTCATAAATTCCCCTAATCTCCCCCCTCAGTTCCTCTCAGGATTTGACAATTTGATCACTCACCCCTGATGCTAATAAATTTCAGGGAACACAACCCGAGTTTGTGCAAACTCACTTTGCAATTTAACCCTTGGAATCCAGGTCTCATTCTGGCAAAGCCGCAAAGCACTCAAACTGTCTAAACTGTCCCTGGAGTGTCGGATTAACCTGGGTCACTAATATGCACCCAGGTCAGGCTCAAGACTCACCTGTCTCACTCACTGAGATGCTCCCATATCACTTTCCTTATTGTAGTCGGATGCCATGTTGGGATCAGGACAGGTAGACGGGATTAGGATGACTGCTCATGTGGAGGGTAAACACCAGGGATCTATCAGAGAATCAGTACAGACCAGGGAGAATCAAACAAGGAAACTCATGTTCAATTTATGAGCCCTTATTTGTGGATTGTTTTTGTTTTTGGCGAGAATTTTGCCAAAAAACACTCCCTGAGATGATGCAGCAGGCGCTCGATATGGAGTAAAGCTCCCTTTA
This sequence comes from Carcharodon carcharias, assembly GCF_017639515.1. Classification (NCBI taxonomy): domain Eukaryota; kingdom Metazoa; phylum Chordata; class Chondrichthyes; order Lamniformes; family Lamnidae; genus Carcharodon; species Carcharodon carcharias. The sequence continues at coordinate 54,029 of NW_024470590.1, read as the reverse complement.
TATTGTCCCCAACAAACTCTCCCAGGACAGGTAAAGCACGGGGTTAGTTACAGAGTAAAGCTCCCTCTACACGGTCCCCAACAAACACTCCCAGGGCAGGTACAGCACGGGGTTGGATACAGAATAAAGCTCCCTCTTACACTGTCCCCAACAAACACTCCAAGGGCAGGTACAAGCGCGAGTTCAGATACAGAGTAAAGCTTCCTCTGCACTGTCACTAACAAACATCCCAGGTAGGCTACAGCATGGGGTTAGATATAGAGTAAAGCTCCCTCTACACTGTCCCTATCAAATACTCCCAGGGCAGGTACAGCACGGGTTAGATACAGAGTACAGATTCCTCTACACCGTCCCCATCAAACACTCCCATGACAGATACAGCACGGGGTGAGATATAGAATAAAGCTCCCTCCATACTGTCCCCGTCAAACACTCCCAGAGAGAAATAGAGACTAAGAAACGGGTTTAGAAGGGATCTCCATCCTCCCTCACCATCTCTCTCTCATCCAAAATTGGAGAGAGCATGGAAAAGAAAGAACATGGGGGTGTGGTGGCTGGGATGGCGAAGAGAGTGTTTGGGGTTTGGGAGAGAATATGTGGGATGGTAGAGAGGTTGCGGGCTGAGATGATGAGGCGAGAGTGAATGCGTGTGACAGACAGAGTGTGAAAGCGAGTGTGTCAGAGCGAGCGTGTGAGAGATTGTGTGTGAGAGGCTTTGTGTGTGAGAGGGATTGTGTGTGACAGGGATTTTGTGTGAGAGATTGTGCATGAGAGGGATTGCGTCTGAGAGGGATTTTATTGGAGAGGGATTGTTTGTGAGAGAGTGTGTGTGAGAGGGATTGCATGTGAGAGGGATTGTGTGAGATGGATTGTGTATAAGAGGGATTGCGTGTGAGAGGATTTGTGCTTGAGAGGTTTTGTGCATGAGATGGATTGTGTGTGAGAGGTATTCTGCATGAGAGGGATTGTGTGAGAGAGGGATTGTTGTGAGAGGGATTGTTGTGAGAGGGATTGTGTTAAAGGAAAATGTCTCATATGCTTTCTTAACCAAATTATTTATCTGTCTTGCTAGCTTAAGGGACCAGTGGACATGCACACCAAGGTCCTTCTAATGCTCATTAGATCCCAGGGTCCTACCATTCATCATGTATTCCTGTGCCTTGTTTGTCCTGCCCAAGGGCATCACCTCACACTTATCCAGATTAAAGTCCATTTGCCACTGACCAGTCCGTCTATATCCTCCTGTAATCCAAGGCTCTCCTCCTCACTATTTACCACCCCCCTAATTAGCGTGCCATCCACAAACTTGCTGATCAACCCTCTTACATTGAAGTCTGAATCATTTATACGTACCACACACAGCAAGGGACCCAACACTGATCACTGTGGAACCCCACTGGACACAGGAATCCAGTCATAAAAAACTCCCCTTGACCATCACACTCTGCTGGGATGACTGTGGATGAGATGGTGAGTGGGGTGGGTTGAGAGGCAGAGAGTTTTGGATTGAGTGGGAGTAAGAGTTGGGGTGAGAGGGAGAGAGATTTGGGGTGAGGGGGAGAGACACTTGGGGTGAGACGGAGAGAGAGATCCCCTGAGAGGGTGAGAGGGTTGGGGTGAGAGGCAGGGAGAACTGGGCTGAGAGGGAGAGAGAGTTGGGGTAAGAGGGTGAGTGGGTTTGGGTGAGAGGGAGAGGGTTGTGGTGAGAGGGAAAGAGATTTGAGGTGAGAGAGAGACAGTGGGGATGAGAGGGAGAGAGGTTTGGCGTGAGAGGGTTGGGGCGACAGAAAGAGTTGGGGTGAGAGGGAGAGATTTGGGTTGAGAGTTAGAGATGGTTGGGGGGAGAGCGAGAGTTGTTTGGGGTGAGAGGGAGAGAGGTTTGGTGTGAGAGCAAGTGAGAGTTGGGGTGAGAGCGAGAGTGGTTTGGGGTGAAAGGGAGAGAGGGTTGGGGTGAGAGGGAAATATAGTTGGGGCAAGAGAGAGAAAGAGTTGGGGTGAGAGGGAGAAAGAGTTGGGCTGAGAGGTAGGGATGGTTGGGGGGACAGCGAGAGTTGGTTGGGGTGAGAGTGAGAGAGGGTTGGGGTGAGAGTGAGATATAGTTGGGGTGAGAGGGAGAGAGGGTTGGGGTGAGAGGGAGAGAGGGTTGGAGTGAGAGGGTAAGAGCGTTTTCGTGAGACGGTTGGGGTGAGAGGGAGAGAGGGTTGGGTTGAGAGGTAGAGATGGTTGTGGGGAGAGCGAGAGATGCTCTGGTGAGAAGGAAAGTGGTTTGGGGTGAGAGTGAGTGAGAGTTAGGGTGAGAGGGAGAGTGGTTTGGGGTGAAAGGGAGAGAGGGTGGGGGTGAGAGAGAGTTTTGTTGGGGTGAATGGGAGAGATGAGTGGGGATAAGAGGGGGAAAGGGTTGGGGTTGAGAGGGAAAAAGTGTTGGGCTCAGAGTGAGAGAGGGTTGGGGTGAGAGAGAGAGGGTTGAGGTGAGAGAGAGAGAGGGTTGGGGTGAGAGGGAGAGAGATTTGAGGTGAGAGAGAGACAGTGGGATGAGAGGGAGAGAGGTTTGGCGTGAGATGGTTGGGGCTAGAGAGAGAGAGAGCTGGGGTGAGAGGGAGAGAGAGCTGGGTTGAGAGGTAGAGATGGTTCGGGGTAGAGCAAAAGATGCTTGGGGTGAGAGGGAGAGAGGTTTTGGGTGTGAGTGAGAGTTGGGGTGAGAGGGAGAGTGGTTTGTGGTGAAAGGGAGAGAGGGTTGGGGTGATTGGGAGATATAGTTGGCGTGAGTGGGAGAGATGAATGGGGATGAGAGGGGGAAAGGGTTGGGGTTGAGAGGGAGAATGTGTTGGGCTGAGAGTGAGAGAGGGTTGGGGTGAGAGGGAGAGAGGGTTGGGGTGAGAGGGAGAGAGAGAGTTGGGGTGAGGGTGCAAGAGGGTTGGGGTGAGAGGGATAGAGGGTTGCGTTGAGAGGGTTGTTGTGACAGGGTAAGAGGGTTTTGGTGAGAGGGAGAGAGGGTTGGTGTGAGAGGGAGAGAGGGTTGGGGTGAGAGGGAGAGAGAGTTTGGGTAAGAGGGTGAGTGGCTTTGGGTGAGAGGGAGAGAAGACTGGGGTGAGAGGTGGTGAAAGTTGGGGTAAGAGGGTGAGTGGCTTTGGGTGAGAGGGACAGGGTTGTGGTGTAAGGGAGAGAGTTTTGGGGTGAGATTGAGACAGAGTTGGGGTGAGAGGGAGCGAGGGTTGGGGTGAGAGGGAGGGAGATTTGAGGTGAGAGAGAGACAGTGAGAGGGAGAGAGGTTTGGCGTGAGATTGAGATAGAGTTGGGGCTAGAGAGAGAGAGAGTTGGGGTGAGAGGGTGAGAGAGTTGGACTGAGAGGTAGAGATGGTTGGGGGCAGAGCGAGAGATGTTGGGATGAGAGGGAGAGAGGTTTGGGTTGAGAGTGAGTGAGAGTTGGGGTGAGAGGGGGAGTGGTTTGGGGTGAAAGTGAGAGAGGGCTGGGGTGAGTGAGAGATAGAGTTGGGGTGAGAGGGAGAGAGGGTTGGGGTGAGAGGGAGGGAGATTTGAGGTGAGGGTGCGAGAGGGTTGGTGTGAGAGGGAGAGAGGGTTGGTGTGAGAGGGAGAGAGGGTTGGGGCGAGAGGGAGAGAGGGTTGGGGTGTTAGGGAGGGAAGGTTGGGGTGAAAGGGAGAGAGGGTTGGTGTGAGAGGGAGAGAGGGTTGGGCTGAGAGGGAGAGAGTGTTGGTGATGAGAGAGAGAGAAGGTCAGCTGAGTGGGAGAGTGGGTTAGCGTGAGAAGGAGGGAGGGTGAGAGTGAGAGGGAGATATGGTTGGGGTGAGAGGGTTGGGGTGAGAGTGAGAGAGGGATTTGGTGAGAGGGAGAGAGAGTTGGGGTGAGTGGGAGAGAGGTTGGGGTGAGAGGGAGAGAGGGTTGGTGTGAGAGGTAGAGAGGGTTGGTGCGACAGGGCGAGAGGGTTGGTGTGAGAGGGAGAGAGGCTTGGTGTGAGCAGTTTTGGGGGTTCTGGTGAGAGGGAGAGAGGATTGGGGTGAGCTGGAGAGAGGGTTGGGGTGAGAGGGTGAGAGGGTTGGGGTGAGAGGGAGAGAGGGTTGGGGTGAGAGGGTGAGATACTTGGGGTGAGAGGGAGAGAGGGTTGGGGTGAGAGGAGAGAGGGTTGGGGTGAGCTGGAGAGAGGGTTGGGGTGAGAGGGTGAGGGGGTTGGGGTGAGAGGGTGAGAGGTTTGGGGTGAGAGGGAGAGAGGGTTGGGATGAGAGGGAGAGAGGGTTGGGGTGAGAAGGTTTGAGCGTTGTGGTGAGAGTGTGAGAGGATTGGGGTAAGAGGGAGGGGGAGTTGAGATGAGAGGGAGAGAGAGTTGAGGTGACAGGTAGAGAGGTTTGTGGTGTTTGAGAGAGAGAGTTGGGGCAAATGGGTGAGATAATTGGGGTGAGAGGGACTGAAGCTTGGGGTGTTAGGGAGAGAGAGTTGGGGTGAGAGGTGAGATAGTTGGTGTGTGAGGGAGAGAGTGTTGGGGTGAGCAGTTATGAGGGTTCTGCTGAGAGAGAGAGAAGATTATGGTGAGAGGGAGAGAGGGTTGCGGATGAGGGGGAGAGAGTGTTGGGGTGAGAGGGTGAGAGGGTTGGAGAGAGAGGGGGAGAGATTTGGGGTGAGAGTGAAAGAGGGTTGGGATGATAGGGATGGAGGGTTGGGGTGAGAGTGTTTGAGTGTTGTGGTTAAAGTGTGAGAGGATTGGGGTGAGAGGGAGGGGGAGTTGAGGTGAGAGGGAGAGAGAGTTGCGTTGAGCGGTAAAGAGGGTTGGGGTATTAGGCAGAGAGAGTTGGGGTGAGAGGGTGAGATACTTTGGGTGAGAGGGAGAGAGGGTTGGGTTGTTAGGGAGATAGAGTTGGGGTGAGTGGGTGAGAGAGTTGGTGTGTGAGGGATAGAGGGTTGGGGTGAGAGGGAGAGAGGGTTGGGGTGGGAGCGAGAGAGGGTTGGGGTGAGAGGTGAAAGGGTTGGGTTGAAAGGAGAAAGAGTTGGGGCGGGCGGGAGAGAGGGTTGGGGTGAGAGGCAGAGAGGGTTGGGGTGAGAGGCAGAGAGGGTTGGGGTGGGCGGGCGAGAGGGTTGGGGTGAGAGGGTGAGAGGATTGTTATGAGAGGGAGAGATGGTTGGGGTGAGAGGGAGAGAGTGTTGGGGTGAGAGGGTGAGAGGGTTGGGGCGAGAGGGAGAGAGGGTTGCCGAGAGTGGGGGTGAGAGTTGGGGTGAGAGGTTGAGAGGGTTGGGGTGATTGGGATGGAGGGTTGGGGTGAGAGGGAGAGAGGGTTTGGGTGGGAGGGAGAGAGGGTTGGGGTGAGAGGGAGAGATGTTTGGGGTGAGAGGGATAGAGGGATGGGGTGAGCGGGAGAGAGAGTTGCGGTGAGTGGGAGAGAGGGTTGGAGTGTTAGGGAGAGAAGTTTTGGGTGAGAGGGAGAGAGGTTGGGGGTGTTAGGGAGAGAGGGTTAGGGTGAGAAGGCAAGAGGGTTGGTGTGATAGGGAGAGAAGGTTTGGGTGTGAGGGAGAGTGGGTTGAGGTGGGAGGGAGGGAGGGTTGGGGTGATAGGGAGAGAAGGTTTGGGTGATAGGGTGAGAAGGTTGGGGTGAGAAGGAGAGACGGTTGATGTGAGAGAGACAGAAGGTTAGGGTGCGAGGGAGAGAGGGTTGCGGTGTTCGTGAAAGAAGTTTGGGGTGACAGGGAGAGAAGGTTTGGGGGAGAGGGAGAGAGGGTTGGGGTGAGAGGGAGAGTGAGTTGTGGTGAGAGGGAGAGAGGATTGTGGTGAGAGGGAGTGAGGGCTGTGGTGAGAGAGAGAGAGGGTTGGGGTGATAGGGAGAGAAGGTTGGGGTGATATGGAGAGTAGGTTTGGATGATACAGAGAGAAGTTTTGTGTGAGAGGGAGAGTGGGTTGGGGACTGCGATTATTGCCAGTGTTTTAGGGGTTTGTGTGAAATCAGGGTTTGGAATTGGAGTAACACAAACAACAGGGGAAAGAAATATAGATTTAAAATTAACCCAAAAATAATGACAGGCCCTTGTTGAAACCTTGTCTGTGCTGGGATTAACACCTCAATGGACAAGATCAGTAAAGTGTCCTGTCCGGGGCTTAACATTCAATGGACATCATCAGCAAGGTGTCCTGTCCGGGGATTAACATTCAATGCACAGGGATCCTAGGAGAGAGATGAGAGACATTCAAAACATGTCCGAGAATCAGGGGGTGGAGTCTGTATACAGCTTCATCAGGATAAATGTGGATCAGGATATTCCCAAACCAGTCCCAAAACAACAAACTCCCTCTGGAGAGGTTGAACAGACTCCCCACTCTGGTTCAATGTGTGTGTGTTTATGTGTGTGTGTGTGTGTGTTTCTGTGTGTATCAACATGCTTTTGAACTGTGATTTGTTTGTTTTGGGAAGTTGCTGAGAGCCTGAGTTGAGAATGGAAACTCTGGGATTTTGCTGTGCTTTTTTGTGTTTTTTAATAATGTCCTAGCTTTGGTCCTTTTAACCAATTCTGTTTCTTTTTCTCCTGAGAAATTTGTATTCTGCAAACTGGAAGGTGAGGATCCAAAGAGGGAAAGTCTGGGACAAGGACAAGGAGCTTCTTCAAGAGAGGGATAGACTGAGGCCTGGTCCACAGGCTTCACCCACGTGGGTTGTGTCTTTTTATTACCCCAATCGAGGTTTGATTTTTATATTTGAGATACAGAGAGTGAGTGAGATACAAAGAGAGATACAGAGAGATACACAGGGGGCAGGAAAGGTCTCTCAATCTGTTTTAGCCTCTGGTTTGTAACTGGCATATTTTTATATTTGGATGTTGCTAAGAGATTGTGTAACTGTGAAGTGGAGGGAGGATGGCGTGTGGAATCCTGGGCTCTTGCTGTGCTATTTTGTTTAGAAATGTTCTTGCTTTATGTTTTAGTCAATTCCGTTCCCTTTCTCTTTTCCCCAGGAATTTGGAGTTTGAAGACTGCAATGTGACTATGAATCCACGGGTAGGTGCTTTTCCCCAACTTGGATAGATGGACTCAGGTCTGTTCCACACCCCCCCCACCCCCACCCACCCATGTGAGTTGTGTCTCTTTATGACCCCGAGGTTTCATTTTAATCTCAGAGGGACCCTGGTTTTTGGGTCATCGATGAAGCGCTTTCTGTTAGATGATGGGGTGCTGGATTTTGAAACCCTAGAGTTAAAATATCCGGGCCTTGCGATTAGTCACAAACACATTAACCCTTTAGTGTGTGACAAAGAGGAGATAAAAAATCTGAAATCTGAAGCTGTTTAAAAGCTTGTTCTAATTCTAAAATACGACAGATGGGGAGACAGTGCGATGAAGTGGAATCTGTTCAGTCAGATTCACAGGGGCCATTACTGTTCAGTTTACTGAGATTCTGAATTTAGTTTTACCTGTGTGATTTTCTGTGTCTTTATCCCTCCAGCTTTCTCTCTCTCTCTTTCCAGCTGTCTTTGTGTCCATTTTAAACTTTAGTCATTAAAAACTGCCCCAGAAACAGCAATGTGAGGTTTCATTATTTTAAAAGCGGAGACAGGAACACTTCATCTCTCATTTCAATGCAGAATACATGAGACAGGCGGATGGAAAAAAGAAAGACAGACAGAGAGAACGAGCAAGGAAGAGGGAAGGAGAAAGAGGGGGCAGGGACAAGGGCCTAGATAGGAGCATCCATCTTTACCCTAAATGTGAGAAACGGGAGCAGAGAGAGAAAAGGGTGGGAGTGATTGAAACAGAGGGAGAGGGAAGCCGAGGGGAGTGGAGGTGTAAAAACAGGAGGGGGTGTGGGAAAGAGAGACAGGGTCTGAGTGTCTCCAGTGTGTAGTCACAAGCAGCCTCCACTCACACCCTCTGAGATAGAATGAGATGAAAATAACTCCTGGGACGGTAATTTTAAATACTGTCCCAAAGGAATGAGCAGCCCCTTCCCAAACTGAAAGAGGGAGTTTAGCACCTTCTGGAGACTGATTGGGGGGACAGGGGGAAAAACTTTATTTCAGTTTATGCAGTTAAATGTCCTTGTTTTTGTCCTGTTAACCAATACTATCTTTTTTTCTCCAGAGAAATTTGTATTCTGAAAACTGGAAGGTGAGGATCCAAAGAGGGAAAGACTGGGACAAGAACAAGGAGCTTCTTCCAGAGAGGGATAGACTGAGGCCTGGTCCACAGGCTTCACCCAGGTGAGTTGTTTCTGTTTATTTACCGAACCGAGGTATAATTTCCATACCTGAGAGACCGAGAGAGACACAGAGAGAGCATGAGTGGGTCAGAGATGTGAGTGAGGTAAAAAGAGAGATACAGAGAGAAACAAAGGGGGTGGGAAAGGACTCTCAATCTGTTTTAGCCTCTGGTTTATAACTGGGATATTTTTGTATTTGGATGTTGCTAAGAGATTGTGTAACTGTGAAGCGGGGAGAGGATGGCGTGTGGAATCCTGGGCTCTTGCTGGTCTATTTTGTTTAGAAATGTTCTTGCTCTGTGTTTTAGTCAATTCTTTTCCCTCTCTCTTTTCCCCAGGAATTTGGAGTTTGAAGACTGCAATGTGACTATGAATCCATGGGTAGGTGCTTTTCCCCAACTTGGATGGATGGACTCAGGCATGTTCCACACACCCCCACCCACCCACGTGATTTGTGTCTCTTTATGACCCCGAGGTTTAATTTTAATCTTGGAGTGACCCTGGTTTTTGAATCATTGATGAAGCGGTTTCTGGTAGATGATGGGGTGCTGGATTTTGAAACCCTGAGGTTAAAATATCCCGGCCTTGCGATTAGTCACAAACACATTAACCCTTTGGTGTGTGCCAAAGAGAAGATTAAAAATCTGAAACCTGAGGCTGTTTAGAAGCTTGTTATAATTCCAAAATAAGACAAGGAGTTTAGTACCTTCTGGAGACTGATGGGTGGACAGGGGGAACCATTTTAATTCAGTTTATGCAGCTTCTGTGTGTGGATTTCTCTCTCTCTCTCTATCTCCATCCTCCTGATCTTACTGTGCCCACAGTGGCCTGTGGCATTTTTTCACAAGAGAGAGAGAGAAAGGAGAGGTCAGGGGAAAGAGGGGGAGAGATAACAAAACAGAGCGGAGTTGGGGGTTGTGGGGGGTGGTTGGTGAGAAGACACAGGGTCCAGGGGGAGAGAGGGCTTCTCGTGTGCACTCACTACCCAGCTCCCAGTCAGGGCCTTCCAGAAAGTGGGATTTGACACCCACTGAAATCCCGAGGCAGTGATTTTAAAATGTCTCCTGAGAGAATCCATCTGCTTCCCAGTTTGAGTTTCAGCCCTTTCAGGGGGTTGTGGTGGTGGGGAGGGAGGGAACTGAGGGGATGGCCCCAGACTGGGGGATTCACACGGGGAAGGTGGAGGAGAGAGAGGCTTTCACAGCAGGTGTGGAGATAGGGAAAGTCATGGGATCCTGCTGTGTAAGAAAATAAAACACAGATGCCACCAGCCTTTCCTGAACTGCATCAGTGACCACACTTGATAGAAATGGGATCATGGAGGGTGAAGCAGTGGGAGAGAGAGAGAGACAGAGAGAGGGAGAGCGAGAGAGAGAAAGAGAGAGAGGGAGAGGGCCTGAACTAAGAACCCGGAGCCTGTGCGAAGGCTTCTTCTCACCCCCAGAGTCATGTCGGTGTGTGTTAGACAGGCCGGGCCACGGGCTTTCCTGGGTTAAATGGAAGGGGCAGCAGCCATTTCAATGGAGTTTAATGTAGATGTGAGGGTGCAGGGCTGGTGGTGAGGGTGGGGAGAGAGCAGCCCCCAGTCTCTGTCTCTCCAGCTTGTTCTCTCTCTCTCTCTCCAGCCAATTCTCTCCATATTTCATCTTTCAATAAAATGTATAAAAACACCAATGTGATTTGCCATTACTTTAACTGGGGGTGGGGGAGGGTGTTGGGGGAGAGCGAGAGGGGGCGAGGCCCTTTCCCCACTCAGTGTCCCACAATCCTCAGCCAATACATTTTTAACTGGTCGTGAGCAGGTAGGGAGTGGGATCTTGCTGTGTACACATAGTTTATCCCCCTCCCACTCTCTTCCTTGCCCCCACAACAGTGACCCCACTTTCAAAATAAAAGATTGAGGGAAAGGAGGAGAGTGCGGATGGAGGGGTGATGGGGGCAGAGAGAGAGGAGGGTGTGTAGGGAGGGGTGATGGGGGCAGAGAGAGAGGAGGGTGTGTAGGGAGGGGTGATGGGGGCAGAGAGAGAGGAGGGTGTGTAGGGAGGGGTGATGGGGGCAAAGAGAGAGGAGGGTGCGTAGGGAGGGGTGAAGGGGAGCAGAGAGAGAGGAGGGTGTGTAGGGAGGGGTGGTGGGGGCAGAGAGAGAGAGGACGGTGTGGATGGAGGGGTGATGGGGGCAGAGACAGAGGAGGGTCCGTAGGGAGGGGTGATGGGGGCAGAGAGAGAGAGAAAGAGGAACAGAATGAGGGAGAGTTCGACAGAGAGGGAGTGGGGGTGTTGGGAGCTGGGGGGCAGGGGAAGGAGACACAGCCTCTGGGGGTGTCCCCCTCCATTGGGGGACCGCTCGTGGGACCCTGCTGTGCGGAATTGCCTTAGTTTCAACTCTAATAACTATTTCATTGACTGGGGGATGTGACTGTGGGACTATAAATGTAAAACTTGGCCAGTGTGGTGTGGATTTTTGTCGATGGTGAGACAGGAACTTTCCAGAGAGCCTTTCTATCCAGCACTCACAGGGGCGTGGAATTAAAAAGGCTGGAACTTGTACCCGGGTCTAATTCACCAAGAGCACAGGGCCCGTGTCTGAGAACGATTCATGTAACGGTGAAAGGTAAAGGCCCGGCAGCCAATTTAATTCACTTCACCGATCCCTGATTGTCAAATTCTCAGCCTGCTCTCTCCCCCTCGGTGTCTCCAATGGGCGAAGAGAGAGAGAGAGAGAAAGGGGGGAGTGAGTGAGGGGAAACAGAGGGGCTGAGATAACAAAACAAGAGGAGGGGGGTGAATAGATACAGGATTTCTGGGGGTCTCCAATGTGTAGACTCTGCCCAGCTCCCACTCACATCTTTTAGAAAAGGATGAATTGCAAAAATGAATCCAGGGACAGTGAAGCAAGTGACTCACTAGCAATAAGAGCATTTTAAACATTCATTCATTCGCTGCAAAGTGCACAGTCTTTCTGAGGTTCTGATCGGGTAGGGGGTCTTCTCTGTCTTCGTCTCTCTCCAACTTGCTCCCTCTCTCTCTCTCTGTGTTGAAACACTTCCCCATTTAAAAAGTACCTGGCAGAGTTGGCTGCACCCTGTGGGATCTTGCTGTGCACAAATTGCCTGCTTTGTTTCATACTGTGCCACGAATTAATTTATTAAAAACGTGCTGATTGGACTAATTTCCTGTCCCTCAGGAGCCCTTTCCAAAGTTCAAACTGTGAGACTGTATAAAAGATTGTGCTAATTCCTGAATAATGCTGGAAATGTGTCTCCCTGTTCCCATCCGGATAGCATCACATTGCTGCCTGTGGGATCCCCCTGTGCAAAAACGGCCTGCAGCTTTTCCTGAACAGCAACAGGGACCACTCGACGTTAAAGAGAAACTATTTCATTGACTGTCATTCAAACGAAAAAGCCCTGACCCTGGGTCAAGGCTTGTTCTAAACTCCAGGATTGTCTTTGTGGGAGTTTGAGGGTTTCTGGGGGAGGGGGTGGAACTTCCCTGTCTCTGTCAATCCAGCTTTCTCTCTCCCTCTCTCTTTCCAGACATTTCTTTCTCTGCTTCATCTTGTAGTAAACTGACAGGAAAGTCATAATGTGATTTGTCATTATTGAATTGGGGGGTAAAGGGGAAGTGGGTCCCATTTCACTCTCACTCCTTCCAGCCCTGTCTGGGAGGTTTGCGCTGAGCTGTGGAGGGAGAGCAATGTTCTGTTAGACTGGGGCCTGTTCCTGTCCCTGAGCGTTAATGCAGCCTCTGTGACTAGGCCCAATTCACGGCCTCATTTCAGGCCCCTCGGGAGGGGCTGTGCATTGTCTGAACTCCCCGATAAGGCCTGTGTTTTAGGTCATGAATGTGACGAAGAAACAAAATGTGCAGCAGCCTCTTGTATTCATTTGATTGAGGATGTGATTGTGCATTTTCCTGCTGTCTCTATCTCTCTCTCTCTCTCTCTCGATTGTGAGTTATCAGGGAGGGAGGGAGAGAGAAATGGGAGAGGGAGAAAATAGGGAGAGAGAGGGGCTGGGAGGGAAGAGACGAGGATCTGGGGGTCTCCGGCGTGCAGTCACTGCCCAGCTCCCAGTCTCTGGAGAAAACACCCTCACTTGCAGCCTCCCGGAAGTTTGGATTAGTGAAAAGAAACTGTGTCACTGAGGGCCAGTCTGTGCTGTTTTATTGATAGATAAGTCCCTGCTTTGATTTTTTCATCAATTCTCAACCTGAAAAACTTTGACCTGACTGTGAGAAGGATGCAGTGTGTGTGGGATCTTTCTGTGCGCAAATACCAAACAGGGTTTCCCAAATGACCAGCAGGGAGCACACTTTGTAAATTAATTCCCCGACTGGTGAAGCAGTTGGGAGGGCCTGAAGTGAAACTTGTTCACGTGAGGCTGTTTCCCCGAATAATGCTGCTGTTTTAGACACTGCGATGAACTGAGGCTTGAATGAAATGTGTGGGAACCATTTTGAATTGAGTTTATTGAGGCCCTGACTGTAGTTTTCTCTCTCTCTCTCTCTCTGCCTCTCCATATTCTGGCATGTGAGAAACGGAGAGAGAGGGAGGTGGGAAAGAGGATAGATTGAGGGAAATATTGAGTGGGGAGGTAACAGATGGAAGGAGGGGCGGTTATGAGGGAGACACAGGATCTAGGTTTTCTCCAGTGTGGCCATGTCCCTCATGGGGCTGTTTGTGGGATCCTGCTGTGTACTGCAATTGATGTATTGATTTTCTAATGTTTCAGCCCCTTGAATTGAATGTCTAAATGTGAGGCTGTGCTTGTTAGTTTGACATTGTTTAGAGGTAGATTAGCCTTTTCTGGGGGTAAGGAGCAGGGAAGGATACGGCTAACATTACCTGGCTTGTGGGATCTTGCTGTGCTTTTCTGGCCTGCAGCCTGTCTTGCACTGTGACCATGGTTACCCTCCCCGAGTTCAGTTCACTGACGGTCTGATGGAGGATTGTTCCCATTTCCCCCCACCAACCCCCATTTCTCTCAGTAAATCATGGATAAATATAAAAGATGGCCACAGTGCATCATTATTACAAACGGTCAGACAGAAACTCTTCAGAGGGCCGTTCAATCAAGTTCCATCCTGAGGAAGGGAAAAAGAACAGAGATAGCGACAGATTATCAAGCGGGAGAGAGAGAGGGAAAGATGAGCAGCGATTGGGTGGGCTAGAACCTGGATGTGGAGTCTGTATACTGCTCACTCAGGATAAATGTGGATCAGGATATTCCCAAACCAGTCCCAAAACAACAAACTCCCTGTACACTCTCTCTCTAGAGAGAGTGAACAGCCTCCCCACTCTGGTTCAATGTGTGTGTGTGTGTGTGTGTGTGTGTGTGTGTGTCTGTGTGTGTGTGTGTCTGTGTGTGTGTGTGTGTGTGTGTGTGTTTCTGTGTGTCTCAACCTGCTTTCAAACTGTGATTTGTTTCTGTTGGGAAGTTGCTGAGAGATTGACTTCAGAGTGGAAACTCTGGGATCTTGCTGAGCTATTTTGTTTTATTAAAATTTCCTTGCTTTTGTCTTTTTGACCAATTTTATCTCTTTTTCTCCTGAGAAATTTGTATTCTGAAAACTGGACGGTGAGGATCCAAAGAGGGAAAGTCTGGGACAAGGACAAGGAGCTTCTTCCAGAGAGGGATAGACTGAGGCCTGGTCCACAGGCTTCACCCACGTGAGTTGTGTCTGTTTATTACCCCAATCAAGATTTAATTTTCATATATGAGATACAGAGAGTGAGTCAATGAGTGAGGGGGACAGAGATGTGAGTGAGATAGGAAGAGAGATACAGACAGAAACACAAGGAGCGGGAAATATCTCTCAATCTGTTTTAGACTCTGGTTTATATCTGGGATATTTTTGTATTTGAATGTTGCTGAGAGATTGTGTAACTGTGAAGGTTGGGGAGGTGGTGGTGGTGTTTGGTGGTGGAATCCTGGGCTCTTGCTGTGCTACTTTGTTTAGAAATGTTCTTGCTTTGTGTTTTGGTCAATTCTTTTCTCTCTCTCTCTCTCTTTTCCCCAGGAATTTGGAGTTTGAAGATTGCAATGTGACTATGAATCCATGGGCAGGAGCTTTTCCCCAGAGGTGGATAGACTGAGATCTTGTCCACAAGCTTCACCCACGTGAGTTGTGTCTCCTTATGACCCCGAGGTTTAATTTTAATCTCGGAGGGACCCTGGTTTTTGGGTCATCGATGAAGCGGTTTCTGTTAGATGATGGGGTGCTGGATTTTGAAACTCTGGGGTTAAAATATCCCGGCTTTGCAATTAGTCACAAACACATTAATGCTTTGGTGTGTGACAAAGAGAAGATTAAAAATCTGAAATCTGAAGCTGTCTAAAAGCTTGTTCTAATTCCAAAATAAGACAGGCGGGGAGACTATGCGATGAAGCAGACTATTAAATCAGATTCACATTGGTCTTTACAGTTCAGTTTACTGAGGTTCTGACTTTAGATTTACCTTCTCTCTCTCTCTCTCCAGCTTTGTTTCCATCTGTCTATCCCTCTCTCTCTCTCAGGGGATGTGTGAAAGAGAGACAGGATCTGAGTGTCTCCAGTGTGTAGTCACAGGCCGCTTCCACTCACATCCTCTGAGATAGAATGAGATGTAAAAATAAATCCTGGGACAGTAATTTTAAAAAGTGTCCCAAAGGAATGAGCAGCCCCTTCCCAAACTGAAAGAGGGAGTTTAGCACCTTCTGGAGACTGATGGGGGGGGCACGGGGGAACCATTTTAATCATTGTTTACAGCTTCTGTTTGTGGGTTTCTCTCTCTCTCTCTCTCTCCATCCTCCCAAATGGACGGAGAGAGATAGTGATGGAGAGAGGGAGGGAGAGCAAAATAGGAAGAGCTGAGAATGTGGGGTTGGGGTAGGGAGGGGAGGGGGCTGGTGAAGAGACACAGGGACAAGGTGGGTTTTGGGGAGGGGTCTCCAGTGTAAGGTCACTGCCCAGCTCCCCCTCACATCCTTGCAGAAAGTGTGACATTCACAGAGAAATCCCAGCTTGGTGATCAGTTTAAAAAGCTTCCTACATTTCAAGAGGGAGTTTAACCCTTGCTGGGCACTGAAGGGGATGTCTCCAGTTTGGGGGGGTGGGGGGGGGGAGGATACCCACACCCACATGGTGGGTGGGGTGGGGCCTGTTTGGTGGGGTGGGGAATAGGGTTTGCAGTAGGTGTGGTGGAAGGGGGGAGGGGGTAGGTGGTGGGGAGAGGGCGAAGGGCTGTTTCCCATCTGGAAATGTTTAGATTGTTGCTGATGGGATCTTGCTGTGCACACAGTGGGCTGCGGCCTCTGCCCTCACAACACTTTTTATTTGAAACTATTAATTCACGGACAACAAACTGTCTTAGTCACTCTCTCTCTCTGTAAATATTTCCCCATTTAAAAAGTGCAAAGCAAAGCTGACTGCACCCTGTGGGATCCTGATGTGCACAATTTGCCTGCAGAGTTTCATACTGAGCCGCAACCAGTTAATTTTTTAAAAATGTGCTTATTGGGATAATTTCCTGTCCCTCAGGAGTCCTTTACCAAGTCCAAACTGTGAGAGTGTGTAAAAGATTGTGCTAATTCCTGAATAATGCCGGTGTGAGAGGCAGGGCGATGAATTGGAGGGTTCAGTTGGAAGGTGGGAGCAGCCACTGGAGTTCAGTCTGTCTCTCTCAGATGTGTCCCTACGTTACAACAGAGAGAGAGAGAGGGGAGGGGGAGAGTGAGGGAAACAGGAAAAGACAGTGAAACAGAGGCAGGGGCAGATATAGCAAAACAGAGGAGAAGGAAGGTGGGGGTGAATAGTTACAGGAGCTGGGGGTCTCCAACGTGTAGTCTCTCCCCAGCTCCCAGTCACATCCTTCTAGAAAAGTCCAATTTGCAAAAATAAAGCCAGGGAGGGTGAAGCAAGGGACTCAGTAATGATGAGAGCATTTTAACAATTCATTCATTCAGTGTAATGCTCTCTTAAATTCATTTGATTGAGGATGTGATTGTGCGTTTTCCTGCTGTCTCTCTCTCTCTTTCGATTGTGAGTTATCAGGGAGAGAGGGAGAGAGAAAGGGGAGAGGGAGGGGAAACAGGGAGAGAGAGGGGCAGGGAGGGAAGAGACGAGGATCTGGGGGTCTCCAGCGTGCATTCAGTGCCCAGCTCCCAGTCTCTGGAGAATAGAACCTCACTACCTGCCTATCAGAATGTTGGATCTGTGAAAAGAAACTGTCACTGAGGGCCAGTCTGTGCTGTTTTATTGAAAGATAAGTCCCTGCTTTCAATTTTTCATCAGTTCTCAACCTAAAACACTTTGACCTGACTGTGAAAAGGATGCAGTGTGTGTGGGATCTTTCTGTGCACAAATACAACCAGGGTTTCCTGAATGACCAGCAGGGAGCACACTTTGTAAATTAATTCCCCGACTGGTGAAGCAGGTGGGAGGGCCTGAAATGAAACTTGTTCACGTGAGGCTGTTTCCCCGAATAACGCTGCTGTTTTAGACATTGCGATGAATTGAGGCTTGTATGAAATGTGCGGGAACCATTTTGAATTGAGTTTATTGAGGCCCTGACTGTGGTTTTCTCTCTCTCTCTCTCTGCCTCTCAATATTCTGGCATGTGAGAAACAGAGAGAGAGGGAGGTGGGAAAGAGGGGAGATGGAGGGCAATAGCGTGTGGAGGGGGAACAAATTGGGAGAGGGGTCATTATGAGGGAGAGAAAGAGAGGCAGACAGACAGGATCTGGGGTTTCTCCAGTGTGGCATGGTCCCTCGTGGGGCTGCTTGTGGGATCCTGCTGTGCACTACAATTTTAAACATTGATGTGTTGACTTGCCAATGTTTCTGAGGCCCTGGAATTGAACTTCTAAATGTAATGCTGTGTAAAGGCTTGTTATTTGTAGATTACTTATTTATTATTATATTTGCTGTGTTGAAGGCCAGATGGTGAATTGGACGGTCGGGAGTTGGGGGCAGGGGCTTGAATTCCACTCACTGATTTCTCTGAAGGCTTCAAGAGCTTTGCAAAATAATCAGCTCCCACCCCCGCCCCCAGTTTTAAAGAGGGAGATTAGCCTTTTCTGGGAGAGGGGAGCAAGGCGACCTGACTAACACCACCTTGCTTGTAGGATCTTACTGTGCGTAACTGGCCTGCAGCCTGTCCTGCACTGCAACCGTGGCTTCCCTCCCCGAATTCAGTTCACTGACGGGCTGATTGAGGATTGCTCCCATTTCCTCTCCCCATCATTTATCTGTGTAAATCATTGATAAATATTAAACATGGCCACAGTGCATCATTATTTAAAAAGGTGAGACAGAAACTTTCCAGAGTGCATTTCAATCAAGATCGATCCCAAGGAAGAGAAGGGAAACAGAGATAGCGACGGGTTATTGAGCAGGAGAGAGGGAAAGATGAGCAGAGATGGGGGGAGGCTACATAGGCACAGGGAGAGGAGGAGAGAAACAGAGCGAGAGAGAGAGGGAGAGAGAAACAGAGCGAGAGAGAGGGAGAGAGGGGGAGAAAACCAGAGTGGGAGGGAGGGAGAGATGGGGAGAGAACCAGAGCAAGAGAGAGGCAGAGAGAAACAGAGAGGCAGAGAGAGAGAGAGAAAGAGAGAGAGAGAGAGGTGACAGTGTTAGAAGTGGAAAGTGCAATATGAATACTTTGTGTCCAAACAGCAGCAGCGCTGGAGTGAGCAGGTAGAGAGGGTGGGGGCAGTGAATGGGAGAGGGACAGTGAGGGGGGAACGATCAGTGTTTCTGCATCTTCATCTCATTTGAAATCTTTTGCACCGAGTGTCAGGGTTTAATAACAGGAGACATGTGTATAAAATGTTTCCCTCACCTCACCCTACTAACTAAGATTATGGATGTGAGTGAGAGGAGTCCTGGGATCTTGCTGTGTTTTTTTTTGTTTCAATCATCTTTATGCTTTATTTTAATCAATTTTGATTCCTCTCTCTCTCTCTCTCTCTCTCCCAGGGAGAATGGATTTGGAAGCTACAGCTTCAGACGATGCAGAGAGAGAATAATTTTGCCATCAGGAGTCCTCGGACAGGAGCTATAACCAGGGAGAAAAATAAATACGAATGTATCTGTTTCTTTGTCACTCATCCTTATGCTCAGAGAAAGGACGTGTGGAATTTTCACACTGACATTTGGGGTCAGTGAGGGCTGGGGGGTGGGGAATGGGGGCGTTCCTCAGGTTGTGACACAGTGCTGCACAGAGCCCAATATAATGCAATTCTGTTGCAATTGCAGGGGGGACGATTTAGCAGGGTGGGGGGAAGGAGAAATTCTGTGGCGGAGGATGGATTTTATGGGGAGAGTTATTGTGGGAGGGGGAAGGTAATTTGTTGGGAAAGAAATTGTGGGGGGGTGGGGGGGGGCTGTAATTTGCATGGTAAGAAATTGCAGGTGATTTTGCAGGGTGGTAATTTGTGGGGGTAGAAATTGTAGGGGGAGAAATTTGCATGTGAAGATATTGTGGGTGGGGGAATTTGCAGGGAGGTTAATTTGCAGGGGGGGGGAATTGCAGGGGGGAATATAATTGCTGGGGGGAAATAATTGTGGGGGGAAATAATTGCGGGGGGGAATTTGTGGGGGGAAATTTGTGGGGGGGGGATTTGTGGGGGGAAAATTTGTTGGGGGGAAATCTGTGGGGGGGAAATTTGCAGGGGGAAAATTGTGGGGGGGGGAATTTGCGGGAGGAACAAAAGGGGGGAAATTGTTGGGGGTGGAAATTTGCGGGGGGGGGGTTCCGCAGGGGGGGAATTGCTGGGGGGAAAATTTGCGGGGGAAAATTTTGTGGGAGGAAACTTTGCGGGGGGGGGGGACTTGCAGGGGAAAAATTTGCGGGTGGGGAACAAAAGGGGGGAACTTTTTTTTTGGGGGGGGGGAATTTCCAGGGAGGAAATTTCCAGGGGTGGGAAATTGCGGGGGGAATAATTTGCGGGGGAAAAATTTGCGGCAGGGGGGAAATTGAGGGGGATCCGTGCGTTCATTCCCACACGTTGCTGTTGTTAATTTGAATTCTGAATTTTCTAAAGCTGAATTTGGAAGTAAAAACCCCTGGGATGGAATGATTCACATTCTTTCTGCTGCTGCAAAGCCTGTGTCTGTGTCTGTTTCTCAGGATTTATTAACTGTTTAAGATAATAGGTTAGAATGCCACAGGTTTGCCATAATTCAACTCAGTCATAAATGTCCCAATGCTATGACCAATATCATTCTTTCATCGTCTGCTTCTTCATCCGCTCTCACTCTATGTCTCTCTCTTTAACATTCCCTCATTCTGCATCTTCTCTTTTTCTCTCTTTCGCTCCCTCTCTCTCTCTCAGATTCTGTAAGAAAAATCCCCAAACACCAGGAAGCCATTTTAGGTTTGTTCACAGTGGCCATTTTATGTTCCCACAGCACTGGGACATTTATGACAGAGTTGACTCCTTACGAATGGGACATTAGTACTTTCAACGTGACAGAGGCACAGGTATCTCCCTCCATTTTAAAATTGGAGAAGGGATCTCCCTCCATTTTAAAGGTGGAAAAGGGAATTCCTTCCATTTTAAAGATGGTGAAGGGATCTCCCATTATTTTAAAGATGGAGAAGGGATCTCCCTCCATTTTAAAGATGGAGAAGGGATTTCCCTCCATGTTAAAGATGGACAAGGGATCTCCCTACATTTTGAAGATGGATAAGATATCTGTCTCCATTTTAAATACTGAGGATGGTTCTCGCTCCATTTCATTATCTCTCCCTCTCTCTACCGCATTTGCCTTTCCTCGACTAGTCTGTCTGATACTCTCTCTCACCCCATCTCTATTTCAGAAACTCACTCCCCTCACTCTGTCTCTCCTTCTCACCCCAACCATTTAACTTTCACTAAATCGTACCTCTCGATATTTCTCTCTCGCCTTCTCCATCTGTCTCTCACAAACCATCTCACTGTCGCTATGTCCCTCTCTTTCTCTCTCGCCCCATCTCGCTGTCTCTGTCTCTCACTCTATTTCTCTGTCACTCTCTGAGCCTCTCTCTCTCACCCCATCTCTCTGCCTCGCACCCCATCTCTCTCACCATCGCCACGACACTCTGTCAAAACTCTCTCTGCTTTGCCCTGCCACTCTCTCTCTCTGTCACACTCTGTCTCTCTCTCTCTTGCCCTGCCTCTTTCTTTCTTGATAGGTTTTCTCTCTCTTTCTTCATCTCACTCTGTCTCTCTCTCTCTCACCATCTCTCTCTCTCTGCATTTCTCTCTCCCTCCCTCTCTCCTTCTCTCTCTCTCGCTCCATGAGTCTCTCCCTCTCCCCACCATCCCCAATCTCACTTTTGAGGACAATTTGGCTGTGTAGCTGAAGGGAAAATATCTTTAGGGTTATGTTGAAAGGGCGGACGAGTGAGACCAGTGAAACTTTCCTTGCAGAGTGTGAAAAGTAGATTGATGGGCTGAATGGCCTCCTTCTGTGTTGTAACCGTTCTGTGATACACACGCCGGTTAACTTTTCATTCTTGAATAAGCTTCACGCTTTCCTCCATTGTAGGTTCCAGCACTTCCACATCACAATTTGGGCAATGGATCTCCCTCCATTTTAAAGAGAGAGAAGCGATCTCCTTCCATTTTAAAGACAGGAATGCATCTCCCTCCATTTTAAAGACGGGAATGTATCTCCATCCATTTTTAGTTGAAGAAAGTGGCTTACTTCATTTTAAAAATGGGAATGGATCTCCTTCCATTTTTAAAGATGGAGAAAACGTAGACTAGTGGGTCATCAGCAAGGCTTTTGATAAGGTCCTGCAAGGGAGTCCAAAAGTGAAGTTAAGATCCCATGGGATCCAAGGCAATTTTACAAATTGGATCCAGAATTGGCTGAGTGGCAGGAAGCAGAGGGTAATGGTCAAGGGGTGTTTTTGTGACTGGATTACTGTGTCCAGTCGGGTTCCACAGGGATCAGTGTTGAGTCCCTTGATGTGTGTGGTATGTATAAATGATTTAGACTTCAATGTAAGAGGATTGATCAACAAATTTGCGGGTGACATGATAATAGGTGGGATGGTAAATAGTGAGGAGGAGAGCCTTAGATTACAGGAGGATATAGACGGGCTGGTCAGTGGCAAATGGAATTTAATCTGGATAAGTTTGAGGTAATGCACTTGGGCAGGACAAACAAGTCACAGGAATACATCATGAATGGTAGGACACTGGGATCTAATGAGCATTAGAGGGACCTTGCTGTGTATGTCCATCAGTCCCTTAAGATAGCGGGACAGGTAAATAAGGTGGTTAAGAAGGCATATGAGATACTTTCCTTTATTAGGCGAGACAGAGAATATAAGAGCAGGGAGTTCATGCTGGAATAAAATGCTGGTTAGGCCACAGCTAGAGTATTGCGTGCAGTTCTGGAATCCACATTATAGGAAGGGTGTGATTGCACGAGAGAGAGAGCAGAGGAGACTTACCAGGATGTTGCCTGGGCTGGAGAATTTTAGATATGAGGAGAGATTGGATAGACTTGGATTATTTTCCCAGGAGCTGAGGAGATTGAGGAAGGACATGATTGAGATGAATAAAATTATGAGGGGCATTGGTAGGGTAGACAGGAAGGAACTTTTCCCCTTGGTGGAGGGAACAATAAGCAGGGAGCATAGATTGAAGGCAGGGGGCAGGAGGTTTAGAGGAGAAGTGGGGAAGGTTTTTTTCACCCAGAGGGTGGTGGAAATCTGGAACTCACTGCCTGAAAGGGGGTTAGAGGCAGAAACCCTCATAACATTTCAGAATATTTGGATGTGCCTTTGCGATGCCTTGGCATATAAGGCTGTGGGCCTAGTGCTGGAAAATAGGATAAGAATTGTTAGGTTCTTGTTCAATCGGTACAGACTAGATTGGCTGAAAGTCCTTTTTCTGTGCTGCAGACATCTATGACTCTATGGCAGGGATTCCCACCGTTTTAAAGACACAGAATGGATCTTCCTCCATTTTAAAGTCTGAGAAATGATATACCTCCATTTTAAAGATGGGGAAGGGATCTCCCTCCATATTAAGGATTGAATAGGGGCCTCCCTCCATTTTTAAGATGAAGAAGGGTTCTCCATCCATTTTTAAGTTGGGGAAGGGATCCCCCTCAATTTTAAAAATGGGGAAGGGATCTCCCTCCATTTTAAAGATGGGGAAGTGATCTCCCTATATTTTGAAGATGGGGAAGAGATCTCCCCCCATTTTAAAGATGGTGGAGTCATCTGTTTAAAATAAGCAGTCACTTTTCTGTGGTAGTTTTAGAGATTGAGTTTGGTGCTCAGAATCTGTCAGTGGAATGGAGTTTCTACAGAGATAGGAAACAGGGTTGATGAATAAAGGTGCAGTATTTTGTTCACTTCATTAGATTGCATCTGCTGCAGTTTCACAGAAGTTTACATTTTCTTTGGAAAGGGATGGTTAACCAATGTCAACAATTGAATTTCTTCAGACAGATGAAAAAGCAAGAGAAAGAGGTATTCTTTACTTGACTGTGAACAATCAGCCACTAAATGCCAAATGTGACAGTCCCCCCCTCAGGGCTGTGCTGCTGCACTCTGCCATGCAGCTGCACTCTTTAACTCTGGACATTCAGTTAAATGATCAAAGTGTGTTATTGCGAGTGTGCAATGTAGAATTCAGCTAACCGAGCATCTGAACGCCAGTCCACATTCAGGGAGGGGCTGAGTTCTTGTGATGCAGAATTGAATAGATCAGCAGTGGATAGTAAACCTGGTGCAGAGCGGGCAATGATACTGCAGTCACCCACAAAGTGGAGATCACGCTTTCAGTTTAGTTTCAGAATGGGATGGGGTGACTGAGTTTAAAGGATTTTCCCTCCGAAAGATTATATAATACTGAAACTGGATGGCAGTTGGATGAGATGAATAGCCACTGTCAGACCGGCAAGGAATAAACACTCGCTGGGGAAGCAGGACAGGGAACATTCACTAACTTCTTCCTTGTCATGATGAGATGTTTCTCCCTTGGTGCCAGACTGAATAAATTCTCAGGCCTTTGGAAGAATGAGAGGTGATCAAATCGGAGCAATTGGTCCCATTTCCACACTCGACAACCACCACTGACCTTATCCAGTGACCGCCCACCACCACCCCACACCCCCCACCCCCCAGCCTCAGACAGTGCAGCATGCCCTCAGACTGCAGCATCAGCCTTGACTGCTGTGCTCAAGTCCTGGAGCCAGATATTAACTCAAGACCTGTCAGGCCTCTGAATCAAGAGTGCCACCAACTGAGCCACAGATGACAAACCCGTTACACAAGTGGGCGGAGACAGATAGGAGAGAGAGGGGGGGAGAGAGGGAGGGAGAGATGGATAGAAAGACAGGTTCAGAGAGAAACAAAAGGAGAGACAGCAGGAGGGAGACAGAGAGAGAGAGAGAGTCAGAGGGAGGGAGAAACGGAGTGAGAGAGAAACATGAGGAGAGACAGAGGTAGAGAGTGACAGAGGGAAGGAGAGAGAAAGGGAGAGAGACAGTGGGAGGGAGTCACAGACAGGGGGAGAGACAAAGGGAGAGAGAAACATAGGGACAGAGAGACAGAGGGAGAGAGAGACAGAGGGTGAGATGGCAGATACTGGTTGGCAGAATGGAAGGGAGGCGGACTCAATAAAGGGTCTCAAAAATAAGGAATGATCACTGATTCATCCCCCAGAGGGTTTTCAGCTACTGCAGCATTTTCCCTTCTGCAAGTAACAATTCATCTATTCATTTGAGATGAGGCGAGGATCTTGAGAATGGGAACGCTGGAGATGGAACAGTGACCGCTGATGCTATTTCCCAATTCATGCCCGGCCCTCCAGCCACCTCTTGCCCGCTCATGCACTTGGTCATGTGTCTATTGGGAATTTATTTAAAATATTCTATTCGTGGCCTGGAAACAATAGGAGCCGCCTCTAGCCTGCTCTCAGCTCCTCTGATAATACATTAGTTGGATAATCGGTGTGAGTGGATATTTCCCCATTCTCTTGATCTGCTCCCTGAACTCGGATTGAGTCACCCCATAAATCAGTGTGTTTGTCAAGCAACTTAAATTCCGCAGCATATACCCAACTTCTTTGAAAATATATTCAGGATCAGTGTAAAACAGAGGGTCTGCTCCTGTGATGGTGTAATATAAGAATTCTATAACATGCACCAACCACAGGAGTATGAAACTGCGAGAGATGGTGAAGAGTAAAATCACAGACTTCCTCCTGCTCTCCATCTTTGGGTCACTGCGATTCTCTCCTTTGCTTTGATCCCTCAGCCCCTTGCGGACTCAACTGGCCACTAAAGTGTGTCTGACTGTCACGGTGCTGAGAAACACAATTAAAACAAATGGGAGCAATGGGGTTAAAACCTTATCAAACCACTCGAATGCCCTCCACCCTGGGTCGGTATAAAAGCTTAGCTTTGAAGTGCAGAACCACGGAATGTTGTCGGCTATAAATCCAGGCTGATACATAAAGAAGAAGGGGTCGTTCTTTGCACAGAGCAGAATGCCGGTTGTTGCTAGAACCACAGCCGCAGTTTTCTCGGTGCAATATTTTGTTTTCAGCTTCTGGCAACAAATGGCCACAAATTGGTCAAAGGTGAAATTGACGGTGAACCAGACAGAACAGTCAGTGGCTACATGACATAGGGTAGCGATGCCACTACACACAGGGGTGATGTACAGCAAAGAAAATGGGAAATAGTAAACATTGATCTTCCTCAGTATGACGTCAGTGATGATGACAAGCCAATCCACCAGGGCCATGAAAACCAGGTAGCGTGTGGTGCTGGTGGAGAGGCCACACATTCCCTGAAACAGGGTCACAATTACCAGTAAATTAACTGTAAGAGAGAGAAAGGAAATGAGGCGGCAAAATGTTCACCGAACATTCCCTGTTTAGGGCGCAGGCAGTAAGGACAGGGTTTTGGAAGCAAAGGTGGGTAGATTTGGATCTGGTTAGAGTCTAAATATTAAAAATTCACAACCACCTCAACCTACCTCCGATCCGCCCAATCTTGGGCTTAAAAGATTTGGCATAGAGATCAAACAGGGAACTGGTCCAGGGAGGGGTAGGGGGACTGTTACAAGTTCAACACTTTGATGAGGTCCGGGTGTCTTTGATTTAACTCTTCTATCCTTCCTGAGATCACACCCTCTGCAGGATCTGTCCAGTCTCTGTTTCAGACCATCCCAAGCTTTGGATCTACATCGGATTTGGACACCGCCCTTCCCCTGCCCCCACTAAGAGGGAAACTCTCTCCATCCCGCTCCACCGACACCTCCAGTTCACTCTCTCCCTTCCCCCCGCCAGTTGCACGCACAGGAGGTTCGAACCTGGACTGCGCACCATTTCCCAGAGCAATATCGGATCCTTGCCAGCTTCGGAAATTGCCTACAATTGGTTCCGTTCCACGATATGACCACCCACCCCTCCTGCTCCTCCTGGGGGTTCAGATCCCCCCACGCCATGCCCACCTCAGGATCAGGATGATTCCCTGGGATTTGAAACTTTCAGCATTGCCGTCGGTTCTTTGTTTTATTGTGATTTATTTTGTTCAAAGAATGTAGGTGGTATCATGGGAAATCGCATAGATCTGCGGTTCATCCAGAGTAAAAATTGTAACGGGGCAGGTTTTCAAATATAGAATCGACAAAGGAAAGTGTTTTATTTGGAATGGGTTATTTTTATTTTTACAACTTAAATGTGAGACAATCCGAGTGGACAGAATTTATTTCCTGACAGTCTGTAAATTCCTGCGGTTATGTTGCTGTTCTCACTTCCGGCCAGTAGTCGTCACTAACCTGTGACCCAGCGAAGTTCCCCGATCAGAGAGAGGTACACAACAATGGTCCAGCTTCTGCGCGATTTGGACATGGGCCCCAATCTTCCAAGCAGCAGCCAAGCGAGGGGAGACGCTTCTGACCACCTTTGAAATTGCACCGTTACCCGTTTCCAATGACTGAAGCCGGAACTGCCTCCACCGGCCAGGGGCACTCGGTGACTGTCAAACAGAAATATAGGAATCCAAGGGAACACAAGAAGACTACACGCACAAACAGGGCCAGGGAACTATATTCTTTTGTAAATGAATTTGAAACAGTGCTGTCAAGGGTTAACCTTCAATTACTATTTTTTACGTGTTAATTTTGGATGCTGTAGTTGATGATACATTGATGTTTGTAGATAGTTGCTGATGAATTGCTGCCTGACATAATTAAAACATTTACCTTCGGCCCAATCCTGTCTCAAATTGGGTTTCCCGAGTGAAAACAGTTCAAGGAAAATGTAATTATTGCACAGAAACAAAAGCAGCTCATCGCCTGTTCCCCAAAGCTGACCGCCAGTCGGATTGGCAGATCCTGGCCGCCACCGGGTCCTGTAATATTCTAGACTTTGGCTTTCGCAAAGCCTTACGGTTATGTAGAACATTAAACCGGCTAAATGGTTACGTCACCAGAATGAATAAATGAAGCTCTTTCATAATTGAAGTTCACAGTCCATTGTACATGTAAGGTTTACATTATCATTCTTGAACACTGAGGTGATGCGCCGTAGGTTTATTTAGGATACAATAATAGGCAAGCGGGAAGTGGAACTTACAATCACAAATTGCTGTGGGCGATCCAAACATAGCAGAAAGCTGAGCTCAGTATCTGAGGCCAAATATACATTAAAGCATTGAGTCAGTATACGTGTGTTTCCGTTTACTAGACAATGCCCCCAATATGTATTGCATGATTGCTTTAAAGCTAAAATAAAACCTCTACAAATTGATTTTAATGATAATTTTACACTTGATAAATACCCATAAATTAAACATTTAACAGCAACACTGATGTTGTTTTTGTATCTATCATGTTAAATAAGATTGTGTATGTTCCTTAGAAGAACGACACAACACGGTTATAAAATGAGTTAAGCTCCCATAAAATGGTGAAATAGTAAACAATGGATGGATCCAATAAAACCCCTAATTATTTCATTCAACAACTTACCATTGTTGCATGGTAGGTTGAGGCCGTTTAAACGTAATTTATTTAGCTTCCAGTTTAAAGCGCAAGGATCAAAAGAAAGGGGAAAAAAACAGCTGAATGAAATAGGAAAGCTGAATAGGATAAAAAACAAAAACAGAATTACCTGGAAAAACTCAGCAGGTCTGGCAGCATCGGCGGAGAAGAAAAGAGTTGACGTTTCGAGTCCTCATGACCCTTCGACAGAACTTGAGTTCGTTGGACTCGAACTCAAGTTCTGTCGAAGGGTCATGAGGACTCGAAACGTCAACTCTTTTCTTCTCCGCCGATGCTGCCAGACCTGCTGAGTTTTTCCAGGTAATTCTGTTTTTGTTTTGGATTTCCAGCATCCGCAGTTTTTTTGTTTTTATCGCTGAACAGGATAGCCTGATAAACTTTTTTTTTTACAGTGCCTGTTATTGAGATTAAAGTATTTAATGCCAACAGTAAACTCGATCTCCTCAAGGTCATATAACTATCACGACGTATTTTACGACTCCGTCCTTGATCCGCTGGTTTAATGCATTACGTAGGAACCAGGTTAAGCATTTCATTCAGTAGTTTTAGCCTTCCATTGGACCCGTTCTTTTGAACATGTTAATCAGCGTTGGCGCTTCGTGATTATAGTTTCACTTTTGCACGCACACATGAGTCTTAATATTATGCACTACATTATATTCAACACCGAAAAATACTCTACTTTCTGGCTGGCTATGAAAATATACGTGGGGTTGAAGATGTTTCAGTCTGGAAGTCTGAAGTTATTTGTTTGGAATCTGCCCCTCCATTACTCCGATATTTAGGATACAGTTCAAGTTATCAAAGCTAACCTTCACCTTAATCAGTGTAACCAAGGAAACAGCCATCTACAAACAGAACTATTGATTAACCGTCTTAGCTATACTTCCGTGACTCTCTATAGTTTGGTTACTGATATCAGGTTGATTTTATTTTTAGAGTTGTACTCCTCTGGTTTATATTTAGGAGGACTGGGTAAATAGATGCAGGTAGCTTCCCTTAGTTAAGGGACCAAGAACTTAACGCATGATATATAGCATTCAATTTCAGAAGGATTTACAATTGATGGTGAAGCAACTGGTGGAATTCGCAGGGTCAGAAATTATTCCAAAATAAAGCGGGAAAAATGTGTTGTTGACTGAAAAAAATGGCAGGTATGTTCATACCAAGCGGGTAAATTTACTGAGACTATTTACTAGGCTGGAGGGTAAAGGCTCAGAAGATTTCGCTGGTTGGAACGGTCTGTTCCCTTGTAATAAAATTCCTTTTCACTGCTAATTGAGAGTTTAAATTAATCCCTGCAAGAAAGTTATCGAACATTGATTAGCCAGTTTCCAAATGCCTCCATAATTAGATACCGAACAGGAGACATGGCACTCGTCTATTACCCCTGGAAAAAATGTGAAGCGGAATCTGATGTGGGGAACGAGGGTTTGGAACATTTACACCAATATTACAACTAGACTATTAACAAGAACGATTTCAAAACCCACTTGGTTGCTTGTCTTCTAAAGGGATCTATCAATTAATATAACAGAGCATTATTCCTGTAGCCTGAAGTGTACGACAGCAAATGCTGATTCCCACATGTTCGACTCCATATCTGAAACTCAATCATGAATGTTGCCGTTGAATCTGGGGTGTAAAGTAAAAGGTTTCAGCAGGAAATTGAGGTGTACAGCCTCGGAGAGCAGTAGGCATGAAACTCACGGCACAAAATTCGGAAATGTTTTCTGATGTCTGTTCATTTTCAATGACAACAAACCCCTTTGATTTAAACGGAAAGTTGGCCATTCTTCACGGAATCACGGGCTGTCATTGTGCTCTAACTAGGGCAGGACGTTTGGGTTTGACTTTTCACATTTTTAACCAATGACAAAATAAATATCCAAGGAGATTGCACCACATTAACGAGCTCTTCCCGGAACTTCGTTTGTGTCGCTGCATAAATGCACGTGTTTGTACAAGACTTCAAATGAGTGAGCATATATCCGGTCTCAGTGGTAATATAAGCAGCACCTCTATATTCTGATTGGATACGAAGGACCAGGTCATCAGTCCAATGACTCACCACTGATGTGAGACTCAACAACATAAAATTGGCCGACACGGCGAACAGCAAAATAATGGATTTCCGTCGATTCTCCGTCTTTGGATCGCGCTGATTCCCAGTCCTGGGAGCCCGGAGTCTCCTGCGCGCAATATTCGATACTACAATGCGCCCGACCGATAAACAATTAAACAGTAATATCAAAGCAAAAGGAACGAATGAAAGTAGAAAACTTTGTAACTTGGAGTAGGCTCCGCCTGCAGGAGACCTGAAAAAGGTCACACTGGGGATGTACCCCTACTGAATATTGTTAATTATTATTTTATGTTCAAACATAAACCAAAAAGGGATGTTCTCTAAACACAATGACACAGAAACAATTATTATGACGATGGATGCAGTTCTCCCTGTGGAAAACCTGGTTTTCAGTTTCTCACAGCATATAGCTACAAATCGGTCAAATGTGAAGCAGACTTTAAACCACACGGACAAACCGATACTGATCGATGTCATATACACCACGAGTTTGCAAATGACAGTGTAGGAGAGGAATCAATATGGAAAGTGTTCCCGGAAAATTTGATGTGCAATTCTATAGACGAACGTGACCAGTAGATCTATTGCTGCCATGGCCACCATGTACATAGAGATACTTTTGGAAAGGTGACACTTTCCTCTGCAGAGGGTCACTATTGTCAAAATGTTCACTGTAAGCAAGAGGAAGAAGAGTTAAATAAGAGGGGACTCAGAAAGCTCTGGCCACATGTTGTGGGCAATGTGTAAATTTGCTTCAACTGACAATTAGGAGCACGGTTTCCATTTTAATATTAAACAAACATTGATGGCATCTCTTTCGAATCAATAAATCATTGAACACTGAATGCCGTTCAGAGACATTTCTTTCAGAATGTAACAATGCCGTTCGGATTCAGGAAGGGGAATGGTAAAAGAGAACAGCCCACAACATCGAGACCCAGACGCTGTGAAATCATAACAGGGGCCCTGGGCCTTGGATCGTGGGATGGAGATTTGGCGATAGGTGCGGGGGGGGGGGGGGGGGGGGGGGGGGGGGGGGGGGTGGGGGGAATGGTTGGCTGAGCTGCGGTGGTGGTGGAGGTTTAGCGACTTGGGACGACATTGTAAAACATAAGCCATCAGTCAATCTTCTGTCATTGCTCTACAAAACTTGATTTCTACGATTAACACCATTAAAATGCAAAAATAAAGTCAACACTTCTTCCAATACCTGTGCGATTCAGGGAAGATTGGGTGTAAGTAGCAACAACTACAGCTCATATTTACATGGCACCTTCAATGAAATGCCATAGAAGCAAACTATGCAGAGAACACGTGGGGAGCATGAAGGACGGTGGTTACAAGCTTGATCAAATCTTGAAGTCTTAAGGAGCACCTTGAAATGTGGAACAGACGTAGAGAGGCCTGGAGGCTTGTGGCAGAAAATTCTGAGAGAAGGACCTAAGCACCAAAGATAAAATGTGCTGTAGGCACACCCGCAGTGCTGTTACGGAGGGAGTTCCAGGGTTTTCACTGAGCTCCAGTGAAGGATTGACGATACATCTCTAAGTCAGAATAATCAGTGTATTGGAGGATCATTTCTCAGTGTTGTTGTTCCCACGAGTCTGTTGCCCTTGTCCTTCTAGGTGGTCGTAGATTTGGGAGATGCTGTCAAAGGTGCCTGTGTGAGCGCCTGATTGAGTCCCTGTTAATGTGAAAACAATTGCTCCATTTGAGGGTGATGTCGACGAGGGGCAGCATGTTGATGGGAAATAGGAAGCGGTTAGGGATAGATCCTTGTGGTGGTTTCAATATCAGTATTAATGGCACAGAAGAGGGAAGAGAAGTCCCTGTAATCCAAACTCTGGCTATGATTAAATGAACAAGCATTGCACGGAATCACAGCATTGTTATGGTGCAAAAAGAGACAATCTGGCCCTTCGTGTCTGCACCAGCTCTCCGAGTGAGCAACCCACCTGGTATAATTCACTGCATCTCATGTCACCCACACCCCTCCCGGCCACCTACCCCCTCCACCCTAGCCCCACTCTCCCCCAACCCTGTGCACCTCCCAGCTTCTTCCTGTTACCCTGCTCATTCTTCCTTTTCAGATAACAGTCTAATTCACTTTGAGTGCTTCAAATGAATGGGCCCTCCACACAATCTCGGGCAGTGCATTCAAAACCAGCACAGTCACTGCATGAAAATGTTTCTCCTCATATCACTTTTGCTTCTTTTAGCAATTACTTCAAGCCTGTTCACTCTCGTTCATGATCCATTCACGAGTGGAACAACTTCTCCCTATCTACTCTGTCCAGATGCCTGATGATTTAGAATACTTCCATCAAATTTGCTCTCAGTCTCCTTTTCTCTGAGGAAAACCATCCTAACTTCTCCAGTCTATATTCAGGATCAAATTTCCTTCATCTCTGGAATAATTTTGGTGAATCTATTCCTCCTTCTCTAATGCCTTCTCATCCATCCTGAAGCGTGGCGCCCAGAACTGGACACAATACGGTAGCTGAGGCTGGACTGAGGCCTTGTACAAATGCAACATTAACTTCTTGCTATTGTACGCGATGATAAACCCCAGGATATTACACTGCACTGTCAACATATCCTGTCAACTTCAATATTCATAAACATTCAGTCGTTTAGTAGTCCAGAAATTGAGTATTGTTGAAAAAAGATATTGTTAAAGCTTTTCGTCTTGCACTCAAGTGGACAATCGCGTGAATATCAATGTCAGCACAATCTTTAGCAAACGCTGTCCGATCACAGAATCACATCTAATGTTGCACACTCTGTTTTGAGTTCTGCAAGCACGGGCTGATAGCGTACATTCTGTAACAGCAGAAGTGACGTGTTGTTTGACATGATCTGATAGGTCTCCTATCAAACAGCATGTCCCTTCTCCTGTTCACAACGGGCAAGTTTTAGACCTTACCAAACTTTCCCGCACTTGTAAAACCCAAAGCATAGTGACCAATTTAAATGTGCAATTGGACAACATTTGCTAAATATTCCTCAGTGTGTTAAAGATTATGCTGACAAACAATGTAAGACTGTCAGTTGGGCTCATAGTGTGGCGCATCTGTATGTGCAAGGAAGTTACATAAATGAATACCCAGAGCAGTTTTCTTCCCATCCAAAAAGAACATGTAAACACATTGTGCCTGTTTCAGCTTAACAAAGTCAGTGATAGCCATTCTTTCCTCGGGGTGATGCCTTGACGAATGACAGCCAAGCTGCGTGCTTTAGAATTTGAATCAATGATTGCCAGTTAACCTTCAGTCACCATTGACTTGTGACTTCTCCATGGCAACGCCTTTGCCATTCAAAGTCCACTCGCCAGCCTGTCAGCAGTCTCTTGTCAAACAGTATAAAGTTGTTGCTTACCTGACTTTGGTAGTTTTGCAATAGTCATGATGAGTGCAAGGCAATAATCTTTGGCCAAATGTGTTTTTTTTTTCAGCATTATTAACTTTACGAACAGTTACATCCAAGTCCGTCTTACCCTGTACACCCTTTAGTATTGCACACTTTAGTTTATAATGTCCCTCCAACTTCTTCCTCCCAAAATTAATCAGTTAAACATGATTCAACAGTGAACTTGATCTGCCACCAGCCCAGCCATCGCACTAACTTGTCTACGACCCTTTGATGTTCTAAACTATCCTCCTCATATTTCACAATACAGCAAGGCTTTATTTATCTGCAAGATTTGAATTTTTTCCCTGTACACAAAGTCCTAGGTCAATAATACATATCAGGAAAAACAAGTGTCTCAACAATGACCCCTGGTGAACTGCAGTACAAACCTTCATCCAGACTGGAAAAAAAATCCATTCACCAAAACATTATGTTTCATTTCACTGAGCGAGTTCCGTATCCACGATGTTACTGTCCATTTTATTGCACCAGCTGCAAAATTCCTCACCAGTGTGTTCTGAGGCATTCTATCAAATGGCTTTTGGAAGTCCATGCACACCATAACAAAATTAGTGCCCCGAAAAACCGCCTCTGTTAACTGTTTAAAATAAAACTCCAGCAAGAAAATTGAACAAGATTTTCCCTTGAGGAATCCATCCATGCCAATTGAATCAAAAGAATGCAGACCCAGTTCACCACAAGACAATGTAAAACGTTGGATGAGGATGGCTTGGTCAAGTGCATCCACAGACAGTCCTAGAATGATGAGGACAAGTTGCCACAGTGACACAGAAAGTTATTTATTTCTTTGATAAAAGCCATTTTGGAACTCCAATTGGGGAGGAACATTACTGGAGGGATTGAAACATGGAATTCTGAAACATGATCACATAGATTAGGGAGGCAAAAAAGCGCTTAAGGATTTTGCGGATAACGGGGCTTTGGAGATGGGGCAGCAGTTTGTAAGGACCACAGGTAAAAGGGCTTTTTGGAGACAGGTCTGATCATAGAAATTATGACGTCACCTGGCGAAATAGAACCTTTAACAAAATCAGCTAACACGTGGGCCAGCCGGTTAGGATTGGGGATCAGCAATTTAGTCGGAACAGGGTCCAGGAAACCAGGGAGTGGAGCTCGTTGGCAAAATAAGTTTAGAAAGGAAATGATGCGATGCGGGCACCGAGCAGGAACATTACAGTTCTGGAGAAAAAAATCTTAAAATTCAACAATGGATGTTTCTATAACATTGTTTTAGTTTTAAGCTGTAGGAAAGGAATGATCTTACATATATTTGAATACATAATACTTTGTTGTGCTGAGTGCTAAGAGCATCGCTTCGTGGAGCATGCACAATAAAATCCACCTCCCCCATTTTCTGAGTTCCTACTGCAGGCCCATGACATTTAGTTCCTGCGATTTATTGGGAGGCCAGGATCACGCGAGAGGCAATCGATGCTCATAACGTTCAAAATAATTTCCAAACAATAAATGAAAAAACAAAATTAATTTAAATGAAAGATTCAGCAGACAGAATAAAAAATCCATTCAATGTAATTGGAAACGCTGCTCTCTTTCTATTTACAATGGGCGGGAGGGAGCTGCTCGGAAACTGAGCGGGTGCTGATGGAAAAGTAAAAATTCTTCCAGCTCAAGGTTTGGGAAAAACAAAAAATATTGATAAAAATACCTTTCGAAGTCTCTGTTGATTGTACGAGTTTTCAGTCAGAAGAAATATCAATTTAAAGTAGTCAGGGATCAACACACTAACGAAATGATGGAAAGATCATTTCCACCCACTCATCCGTCACCGATCGGCAAAAGATGCGGAACTTGCCAGCGATGCCCACATCCCAGGAATGAATAAATAAATACAGTTGATTTTATGATCTGCTAAACTCTTGGATTGGCGCCAAACATCCTCGGCATCTCTTCTCAGAGAATAGAAACCGACTTTCTCTATTTATCGAGCAGCAGAGCTCCTCACCGGCGAGGTACACTCCTAAATTCCCGGCGTATATTCGCCAAGTTACCCCGCTGGATAAATGACAATGCAACGAGGGCATTCTTATTCTGTTACATAATCATTAACAGTGAGATATTCAACAGCTATCAGAAAGCTGGATATACTGACTTACCGAGAGTACCAATGGCGACGAGCACGGGATAGTAAACATCACTGATCTGTAGAATTATTGGCCGTTCCATTCTTTAGGGGAATTTTCGCCTCCTGCCCTGTTTTGCAGTTCTATTGGAATGTATCCGAGATCATTAAGTGATCCCCTTTATACAACAATCCGTGCCCAGCTGAGAGAAGCAGCTTGGATAACATTTGGCATTAGTTCCAGTCACTTAACAAACAAACAGCGCTTCCGCTTCAGTGTATTCAGAGCGATAATGCCAAAATTCTATAGGTCAGTCTCCTAAACACATGCCATTGAAATTCAACAACAGAAGGAGAGCCCAGAGGAAATGTGCCTCAATGTATAATTGATAACTTTGTGGATCAGTACGTCAACAACCCAACAAGGTTTTTGGATCTAGTTCAGGTCGATTTTAAGTCTAGTCGTGCGCAATGAGGAAGGTTTAATCAATAACCTTATAGAAAGTTATTTCTAAGGCGGACTGAAAATAATATGGCAGTTTTGGAAGCTGTCCAATGTAGATTCGGTCATCGCTTGAAAGGTATGATTGTGGGCAAACAAGAGTTAGCATTAAAATAATTATTGCACAATTTTAAACACGTACACATCCCTTTAAGGTGCATCAGCCCGAAGGTAAAATAAGAATAGTGCAACCGTGATGATTAAGATGCCATAGTAATAAAGCTCTGGATTGGAAAGCTTTTAGAATTCAGCAAAAGAGTACCTAAAATTTACAACGATACAGTAAAGAGAATACGATATTACACCAACAGCTTTCTTTTAAAAAATGTAAACATTACTATAAACTATGCAGTTGAAGAAACAATCAATCATGAGAACAAACATTGCTGAAGGTGAACTGAAATGGGGAATGGGGAAATGGCTCAAAAGCGACCCAGAATGAACGTGAAACCAAATATCATGTGGACATAAGGAGCTTGTGGAAATCTGTATTAAAAAATAAACAGTACTGGAGACATTCATGGGACTAAGTTGGAAGCAATCTTCCAGACCTTTCCACTTGCAGCATAGAGTATTACAGAAGATGTAGCTGCAAAGAAAGCAAATGAATTGGATTCGATCTTTCAGAATTACTTGGAATCCACATCAGTTCCCAACGATTGGAAGGTAACAAACCCTGATATTTAGGAAGGGAGGAAGAAAGAAAACGGGGAAAACTGAGCTTAACATCACTGCTAGGAAAAATGGTAATCCAGAATGTGCTAATAGAACACTTGGAAAATCAGAATGTTATTCAAAAAAATCAATACAGATTTGTGAAGTGGAAGTTGAGTCTGGCAAACTTATCAGCATTTTTGAGGATGCATTTAAAAATATAATTGTTTCAGCACGGGACAGAGATCACAATATCCTCACAGCCAACGCTTATTACAGTTTTGGTGAGGTATGTGGGGAAACAATATTTCTTTCTCACTCTTCACAAAGTTACGGTGACACTTCATATGTGGCCACCATCTTATTCTTGCTCCACAAAAATAGTTTATGTAGCCCTATGTTTATTCACCTGCCAAAGTTAATTTCTCTGAAGTGATTCCAGAATTTTACCCGTGGTCAATTTATGAAGGAGCACAGTTTGATGTTGAACTGAATGAGTCACAGACAGCAATCTATAATCCCTGAGTTATCAGTTTCCACCTCCAGAGAACGTTGTAGCTTCCAGTGTCACAGGGTAAATGGGTAAAATGAAATAATAAACATTATATCAATCTATCTGTCTATTTCTCCAGCTCTCTCTCCCTCGATATCTCTCCATACCTCACACGCACACACAAACGCACACCAATGCCAACAAGGTTACTTCCCATTCTGGCCCAAGTGAATTGAAAGGAAATATTCTGAGGAATAAGGGGCTGCCTCTAATGAGATGGTTTAGGTAAAGTTGAGCTACATTCCCACGATATGGAATGGATGGTCGTGCAAAACCAGAAGTTTTCGCTGAAGAAATATGTATAGAGCAAGATGAAGGAAGGTAGAGGTCGTCAGTTTTTTTTATTCATTCAAGGGATGTGGCTTCGCTGCCAGGTCCAGCATATATTGCCCATCCTAATTTTCCTTGAGAAGTTGACGGTGTGCTGCCTTCTTGGACCTTTGCTCTTCCTGTGGTGTAAGTATAGGATGTGTTGTATGGGCGGGAGTTAGAGGATTTTGAACACGCGACAGTGAAGGGACGGCGACATATTTCCAAGTCAGGATGGTGAGTGACTTGGATGGGAACGTCCAGGTGTTGGTGTTCCCATCTGTCTGTTGCGCTGGACATTCTAGACGTAGTGGCCGTGGGTTTGGAAGGTGCTGCGGACAGAATCTTGGCGAGCTTCTGTAGTTCATCATGTAGATAGTAAACGCTATGCTGCTACCGTCCGTCAGGCGTGGAGAGGGTGAATGCTTGTGTGTAGGGTACCAATCAAGCGGTCTGCGCTGACCTGGACTGTGTCCAACTTCTTGAGTGTTGTGGGAGATGTACTCATCCAGGCAAGTGAGGAGTATTCCATCACGCTACTGACTTGTGCGTTATAGATTGTAGACAAGCTCTCACAAGTCAGGAAGTGAGTTACTCCTGGCCGAATGCATAGCCTCTGACCTGCTTTTGTAGCCACAGTATTAATTAGCTAGTCAAGTTCGGTTTATGGTCAATGTTAACACCCATTATGCTGATTGTGGGGATTCAGTGTTGGTAATGCCGTCAGACGTCAAGGGACGATTGTTAAATTCTCTGTCCTTGAAGATGGTCATTGTCTGTCACTTGGGTGTTGCGAATGTTACTTGCAACTTGTCAGCGCGATCCTGGATATTGTCCAGGCCTTGCTGCATTTGGACATGCACTGCTTCGGTATCTGAGGCGTCCAGTATGGTGCTGAACATTTTGCAATCGTCAGTGAACAACCCCACTTCTGACCTTATGATGGACGGAAGATCATTGATGGAGCAACTGATGATGGTTCGGCCGAGGACACCACTCTTGAGGACACTACACTGCAAGTGAGAGCCATGGAAAAATAGACAAGTCAGAGGGGAAGTTAAAATAAATACAGGCAAAAAAAGAATGACAAGGAGATAGATTAGCAGCAAAACTTTTGCTCTATTTACATAAATATAAAAGGTTGCCAAAAGCAGGAACGGGCCGATTAGGAACTGATACGAGGTTTCACGCCTGTAGCCAAAGGGCTTGTCTTATGTTTATCAAGAATGGAAAATACTGCCAAAGGCAGAGTGAAAAACCAGGTAGTTGCGACATTGGATGGGATAAAAATCTAGAAAGATGAGGCATTAGAAACCTGGTTGTGCTTAAATGTTGAAAATTCTCAAGGATTGGCTCAGGGTCAGTGTATTGAGGAACGTAGGTGCGGAAATTGCCGAAAGCAGTGGCCGCAAATTTCCAATCCTGTTTAGCTATCACGGATGGTGCTAGAGGATTGTAGAACTACAAATGTTATACCATTGTTCACAAAATGGGTTCAATGATCATTTAGTCAACCACAGACGTACCAGTTTAACCTCGAATGGTGAACGCACTTTTGGAAATGACATCTAGAGAAAAAGTGAACTACCACATGGATATGTATGGATTCATTAAGGAAAATATGCTTGGATTTGTTAAAAGCAGATTGCATTCAGTTAACTTTATTGTTTTAAGAAGAATGCTGTCAGTGGAGCATGGGCACAAAGTCAGCTGAATGATAGGAAACAAAGAGTCGTGGTGAATGGTTATATGATGGGATTCTCCAGGCGTCAGTAGTATCATCAATGCTGTTTTTCGTCTATATAGGAGCAAGGCCTCAGTGTGGAGGGCACAATTTCAAAATTTGTGGATGACACAAAACTCAGAATTGTTGTAAAATTCTACGGAATATAATGGTAAATGAACAGAGGACAGTGGCAGGCTGGTGAGACAGATGGTATGAGGTGAAATGTAATGTGGAGAAGAGCGAAGAATGGTGAAAGAAGGTAAACTGGTCAATGCTAAATGAAATACAGGCGCCTAGGGGCCTGGACAATATTGAACAGGAGCCACTGAAGTTTGCAGGGCATGTCGGGAGAATAGTTAAATTAGTGACAGGTGATTCAGCGAAAACCCAAGTGGATCAAACGTCTGCGCGCTGAACTTTCAATTCTCTCCCAGTATTCGGCGGAGTTGCAAGTAGAGGGAACTGGGAGATTTTTCCAGCTGGCTTGCAGTCAGATTTTTTGTTATGTTTATATCAAATATGGTAACAACTAAGCTGCAGGAAAATTAATCCAACTACAGTTGCCATTTATGCGTTGAGCTCAGGGACAGTCGGCTCGCAGCACTGCTTGACAGAAGAGAAGACAACACTGTGGAGAGTTCTCGCTGCTTCTCGCTAGTATTTGCGCTTTGCTGAGTGTCCTTCATAATAAGTGAAACGAGTTAAATTTTTTTCAAAAACTTTATACAGGGAAAGTATTGGTTTCTCAGTCAGTGAATTATGTGTCACCTGCAAGTATCTGAGCTATGACGTACATTTTGCAATAACGGTGTTTTGTTTCATTCGGACGTGATTTAATGTAATCAGCGAAAAATTATTATCCTGTTTTACGACGCTTGTAAAGCACATAGAAAAAAATATTTTAATGCCGCCAGCTGAAAAGTAGATACAGAACCAGTTTATTAAGGATGTGGGGGGTAGACAGATGGCATATCATTCAGGCACCAAATGATCAATGGCCATATTTTCTAGGTGGTGAGAAACAGGGAACATAGAGAAGCAAAATGAGTTTGGTCTCCAGGTGCAGGACTCACTAACCGCCAGTGCACATGTGTAAAAAATCATTTTATGATCTCAACCTCCAGGCTCACATATCTGAGGTACCGTTAATTCCAATACATATTGAGACAACTGTCTAAACATTGCTGCTACACAGATTTATGTAACAGACATACAACCTACAAACGAGTTTTGTGATGCAATGTTGTGAATTGTATTCCATCATTTTGCTGTAAACATCACCTCTTCTGGGGCAGCATCTTTATTCGGAATTATTTATCTGCGCTGGCGCTGTATGACGGTGTGAATTGAGAATTCTCAGGATGTTGCAGTTGAGGCAGGAGATCAGCCAGAAAGTTCATGAAGTTTTGAGAAGCCATGAAATGCATAATACACCTGCCCCTCTTTCTCGTGTTCTTACAGTCGCCGCTCAGACGAAGCACCAGGATTATGTTGACCCTGGAGTGCAAGCAGCCCTGATTCCGGACTTTAGTAGGTCACTTTAGGAGTTCTGTTCTGATAAGGCTAGATTCGTATAATTACAGAATGGGTAAAGCAGAGAAGGTGCCCGTCCTGTCTTTGCTTGTTCTCTGACGTAGACATTCACCTCCTGTCAATCACTCGCCGTTTCCTGCGCTTTTGTTTCTATTTCAGGACTTATACCTGCTTCTAATCTCTTCAGAAAAGAAGAATGAAGGGTGGTCTGGTCGAGGTTTAGACCCTGTTAGAATCTTGTGTGAGATTAAGTAGGGAGAAACTGCTTCCGCCGGCGGTAAGAATGGGGTTGAATCAGAAGATATTGTTGGCACTGATGCACAACGAAAGTGTCTCGGCCAAACAAGGGAAAAGTCACGAAGAACTTCTCACACTTAGAGCAGCTGGGAGTCTCTGAATAATTCCAAGAATTGATCGAGAAGGCCACAATTTCGAGAAAACATGTTATTTTTTATCCTTGCAAATCGTAGAAACATATCCATCCCTTCTGTTCTCTTGAATAATTCAGCGGAATTTGCTCCTTTTTCTGTCATTTCATTGGGACTGAGCCCTTTGACTCAAAAGGCTGCACTTGGACAAGGATTGGAACCATGGACCCCCAGAATAAATGCCTAATTCTCTACCGACTCGGCTCTCCGGCCTCTATTGAGTGTGTTTCCCATCGCTGCTTTCACTGCCTAACAAGCGTCATCACAGCGTTTATTTTTTCCATTTCGCTCTTTGGTAATTCACCCCGTACAGCGCATTTCCCTCACATGCAAACAGGCAGCCTCCACTTGGCTTCATTTCACAAATCTTCTGACTTGTATCAACTATTCGCTCTTAACCAGTGGCGTGTGATGTGACTTTCGCTGTTATACTGGTATGTGACATTGGACCTTCAGAGCTTTGAAGAGTCTATTTAATTCAGGGAGCTATTAAACTGCAGAAAATGGAGTGGGAATCTCCAAAGGCACAGAAATGGATTTCACCCGTTGGTAAACGATTTAATATGGTGTTTGTGGTGCCAAAGTGTAATAACATCCCCTTGAAAGCAAGACAGCTCATTCGGAGTAACGCTTAAATTGTGTGAATACTAAGTGTAGGGAGTTAAATAGGCCTGCCAGCCCGAGACCATGATTTAAACGATCCACCATGTACCCCCACCCCCCCTCCCCCCACTCTTTCCTGCACAGTGCGCAATAACATAGATCACTCAACCTATCCCCTGCTCTGCTAAACCCATAATGAGTAAAAGTGCTTCCTAAGTATACACCTCCAAAGGTAAGATTTGACCTTTTGGGCTTCTTAATATTGGTACGTAAACCCAATTTTTTTTTTTTCAGACTTTGTTACATTGATGTAAACTTCACAACACGTGCCCCCATTTTTTTCTTGCTGGGTTTTACTGGTTTAGTTTTGTCACGTTCCTATCTTTATTCCTTTATTTTATATTTGGACGATTTCTATGCAGCCATTCACCGCCCCATCTGGACGTATATTTTGTTTCTTTACCATAACCATTACAAATTTCGATGGATTTTGCATCAATAAACCTTTTCTCTTATTCCCTCCACCCTCACAGGCATTCGCTTTTGTTCACCCCACCCCTTCCTGCTCTGCACAGGTTTAAAATTTGGTATATTGACATATTTCTTCATTTTGATGAAAAGTCATCAAAAGACCTGAACAGTTCACTCTGTTGCCTCCACAGCTGCTCCCTGAGCGGCTGGGTATTTCCAGGATTTTTTTTTTATATTCCCAGGAATCACGCGACTTTGCTTAACTGTCTGAAAGGATGGTGGAGTCAGATTCAATCTGGGTTTAAAGAGAACTAATTTACAGGGTTATGTGGGAAGCTGGATTGTGGAACAAAATTGACAGCTCTTTCCAAGAACTTGCACGGACTAGTTCAGCTGACAGGCCTCCTTCTGAACTACAGGATTTGATGAATCACGACTTTAATTTCTGCATTGACTGGAATATTGGAAAATAGATGAAGACGTGAAGGTGATGAACGAATGGTTCCAAGTAATTGACTGATGTTTTGTACCGAACATGTAACATGTATTAGGATTTCAGCCACAACACAGGTCTACAAATTACTACTATAATAACCCTAAAACCCCTATTGAAGCTAGCTCCCAGTTACACCCGTGTTAATGAAACAGTAAGAACAAGTATGTTTAAAAAGATCCCAGCAATTCGAAACAATACCTTGGGCAGAAGAATTCAAAGTGGCTTTTTCATGATTCGCTCTGTGTAGACAGCAGGCTTAATGCATGAATACTGCAGGTTTATTGCATTTCCTGTCGACCTCACAATGCCTTACCTAGCATTATTCTCCTTGCTACCTGTTTTGTCCTTATTAATGTCAGCCCCATTGTTCCCATGTGGCTTTGGAAGATCAGCTCTCTCATAATATGTATCAGTTCATGGTGCTAATATTAGCAGGAACCTTTGGGGAAAAAAAAAATATAAACCAACTGTTTGGTCTATCTTCTCTGGCTAGGTGTAACATCCTAACATCTCTTTGAAATTTAAACTACCATCATTTATCTAAAACTGCAAATTCTCTCACCTCATATTCTAAGACTTCAGCTACATTTTTGCATTTAGAGTTTCAAACCTAGCTTATTTTGATGTGTGAAAGCCGCCAGGCAAGCTGTCTCTAATTCAATTAAATCCCACACACACTCAGAGAAATTAACCAAACCCCACCATTCGCCTGCTTTTACAATAAATCGCAATAAAGTTATGAGAATTATTGTACTTTTGTAACATCTGGAATTCCTTCCCTTACCCTCTGTCCCCTTTTACCTTTCTCTTCT
The DNA here is from genome assembly GCF_017639515.1 of Carcharodon carcharias. Lineage (NCBI taxonomy): Eukaryota > Metazoa > Chordata > Chondrichthyes > Lamniformes > Lamnidae > Carcharodon > Carcharodon carcharias. The sequence continues at coordinate 11,149 of NW_024470590.1, read as the reverse complement.
TCTTGCTAACAATCTTTCAATACTTCTTATTTGACCACTGAATTGGTCATTTTCCTACTACCCCCTTGTGAAACTCCGTTTTAAATGTTGATATATAATGCTCCTTTCAAGCACCTTGGCAAGGGGAGGAGTGTGTGTGTGTGTGTGTTTGTGTGTGTGGGGGGGGGGGGGTGCGGGGTGGTGGTGGTGGTGGTGTGCTGCTATTTGGTGAAATGAAGCAGATAAATAGAAGGTTTTGCTGTGTTGTTCAGCTGAGCGGGCTTCAAAATTAAATTGTGTGGATCCGTCAAAAGTAAGTATATCCCTCCGGTCCGAGCTCGCTACGTGGAATATTGATGAGGGTCACTGTTCAACCTGGGATGACGAATATTATCTACCATTGGCTCCCATTTATAGGGGCAGGTACCACAGGCTGTCTACATTCATCATGCCGGACCTCCACTATCGATTTTTAATTTGGTAATTTCCAAATGGTGGCCAGAACTGCAAACAGTACTCACATTGTGGCCTAACTAATAACAGATACAGTTGCAGCATAACCTCCCAATTAGTATATTCTATGCTTCGGCTAATAAACGAATGGATTCCACATGAGTTCTTAAACACCTCATCATCCTGTCTTGTAACATTCCAGGATTTGTGGAGATTTACTCCAATATCCATCACTTCCTTTACACCTCCCAATATTATCTTGATTAATTGTGTACTCTCTTCTACTTGTTTGAGCTCTCCAGCTGCATTCTATCTCTGTCCTCCGGGTTCAATTCCATTTGGCACTTTTCTGTCCATCTGACCACTCAATTGATAACTTCCTGCTATCAAACTTCCTCACTACCAAACACACAAAATTTTCTCGTTCCCTGAAAACTCCCTGATGGTTCCCCCCTCTAAGTGTTTCCAAATAGTTAATTTGTACCACGAAAAGCACGGCTAAGTATGCATGTGGCTTTTTATCAGAAGAGAAATCTGATTGGTACAAATCCATCCCCCCAAATACCATAAACGTTAATATTTTCAGAGTTCACAGCGGTCCTCGGACGCTCTTTGAAATGGAAGTTCACCATTCGCTCTGCCATGCAGCCTGATAAATAACTCCCAGTGATATTTGCAGCAAAACAATGCAACGGATTTGAAAACTTTGCTTTATAACTGCGCACCGTAGATTGGTGACACATAACCTCCTGGGCTCAGAAATCAATGCCGACCCCGTCTAATTCCAACCAATCTCGAACGCTCCGTTATGAAGACACCCAGAAGAGGGTAAACTGGATTCAAAACAAGATTGAGCTCTCGCCATAATGTTGTCCTGCGGCCTGTGAAGCGGTGCTGTTGTATGGCTGTTGCTCAGATAAATACATCAATCACAGCAGCAGTTGGCATGTTATTTATCGTTTTCCCAACTTACTCTAAACACCTCATGTCATCAATTGAGGGCCAGGCGAATAAATGTTTCAGTTCCCTGCTCTTGCAACTCCCCCCAATGATATTACAAAATTTATATTCCAAAGGCATTCGGTAATTTCTCGTTGAAGCCCCGGTCGTGAGTTTGCCCGACTGTGAGCAACTTCCTTCTACTTCGCCATGAAATCCATATGCTTCAATTGCAACATTCTTGAGATACAGCAACATTTCGAAATTGCTTTTACTTCAGTGTTTCAAGTGTTTATACTCTTTGAATTTAACATCCTTCTGAAGACAATTGTGAATGAGCAACTTACACTGCGCATGCGCGACATGTCCACCTCCCCTATAATAAATAGAAAATAGATTTCATAGACATCAGCCTATTGATGACGGGAGTTTTTTCAGCTTAAGGTTTGCTTTGCACAAATTATTTTCATCATTGAGAAGAAGGAGAACGTATCTGTTGCTGAACAACTTTGTGAATATCGGATCATTCAGCAGCTCTGGGATAAACATCCCCTTACTCCCCCATCCCCACCCCCTTTCTGTTTCCCCCTTCCTTTTTTTTCCAATAAATTATAAAGATTTTCCTTTTCCCACCTATTTCCATTATAAAAAAAAACACTAGAGCTATACCTTGAGTGCCCTACCATCCATTCTTAATTAGCACATTCGTTTAGATAATATCACCAACTTTAACACCTATGTGTTCTATTGTACTATTGTCGTTGACATCTTTTGATGATCTGCTTCTATCACTGCTTGTTTGTCCCTACAACCACACCCCCCCCCCCCCCCTCCACCTCTCTGTCTCTCTATCTCTCCGCCCCCCACACACACACCTTAAACCAGCTTATATTTCAGCTCTTTCCTGGACTCGAACTCAAGTTCTGTCGAAGGGTCATGAGGACTCGAAACGTCAACTCTTTTCTTCTCCGCCGATGCTGCCAGACCTGCTGAGTTTTTCCAGGTAATTCTGTTTTTGTTTTGGATTTCCAGCATCCGCAGTTTAAGAACATTAGTTCCCTGATTATTGTGGAGGTGAATACTCACAAATTGTATTTGCTTATACGCAGTGCCGTTACTGGGCCGAAGAATAATTTGATATTTACTGTATATATTGTTTTTTTCTCAAATCTTCATATTTACTGATGCCATAGGGTGCACATTACTTACATATGTCATGGACCAAGAAATAATAACTTATTTTGCGTGATCATGCACCTGAATAACAATTACGTGGTTACTGTGTGTATTGGGCTGAAGAATTACGATTTCTATTGTTCGTGTTATCTTATTTTCAGTGGATTTGATTATCACCTGTTCACCTAAAAGTTGTAGAAATCTAATCCAATCAGCAAAATGTAGAATTATTGTTAATCTATTTGATTATTTGTTGAGCAATAAATATTTTTTGAATTAATAAAGCTTAGATTTATTGAACAGAAATCAATTAGAAATATACAATGATTATTGGACGGAACAACGATTTGATGACTGGTTCAACAATGGGAAGAAATACGTTCTGTAAATTTCTGCCTGAACTATCATTTTATGCTTATTGTGATTAATCAGTTGAAAACAAATTGGACATTGAGTGTGATTAGTGGACTGAAAATTCTGGAGATATATTAAATCGAACATGTGCTGCTTCACTGCATTGAAAACAATTAGATATTTCCACGTAACATTAGGCTGAGCATTTTTTAGATAAATTATTTCTGCAGCAAACAATAACTGGATATTCACTGACACTAATGAACACAGAATATCATCAGGTTTCGAGCAATTATTGTAACAGCAAATCTTCGATTTTTCCTCCTATGATTATTGAAGCTGAAAGAATCGTACATGCTTATGATTGTTTTGCTGAATAAGAGATCGAAATTTACTGTGTTACTTTTGCAGAACAAGGATTAAATGTTCATTGTGTTTGTTGGAGTGAACATTAAGAACCTGCGCAATGTTGGACTGAAAATAATGAAAAGTGCATTTCCTCCAATTTACGAGAAACATGACTGCAATTAATGATTATATTATTTAATCGAAAAATAAAGTTTATGTTTGTAGTGAGATCACAACTATTTCAACATTTGCATATACAGTTTGTTGTTTGTCAAGAACGATATATTCTGACTGAGCATTGCGAATAATGATTATTCGATCTGCTTATTTCACTGTTCACAAATTACACACTCTCAGTGCTGATTAGTCAGAACAAACAATAATTGTTTAATTTGCTTAATGCACTCTTCCTAAGTTACGCACATGCTATTCTGATTGTACAGTGCATACAATACTTATTTAATATGTTCATTGTTCTGTTCAATATTTATACACCATGCGTTGATAGGACTAAAACAAGCCACATGCATTTATTCTGCTTATTGAAATTGTATTAATCACACACTTACACTGCTGATTGGGCAGAGCAATCAGTATTTATTTAATCTGTTTATGGCACTGTTCAATAATTACACACTTTGCTGATTGGACTGACCAAACAACATTTATTTAACCAGCTTCTATATCTGTTCATTAATTTCACTCTTATTGTGATGAATACAGAACAAACAATACTTATTTAATCTACTTAATGCTGTACTCAATAACTACACACTCACTGCGCTGGTTGAATGGAACACATAATACTTTTGTAATTGCTTATTGGACTTTACATTAATTACTCAATTACAGTGCTGTTTGGTTTCAACACAAGACATTTAATTAATCTACTTATTGCACTTCATTAATTACAAACTTACTGTGTTGATTGTTATGAACAATAAGTAAGATATAACGTATCTTTTGAGCTTTACACTTATTTAGCATTTACTCTATTTATTAGTTGAACCGAAATTAGAGCGTCACTGCCATTTTAGTACATGTACAAAAGTACGGTTGGAATTTTGCTGCGCTTTAGTAGAACAATGATTTTATCTTTAATGTTTTCTTTGAATGGGATATAAATTGCACATTTATCACGATAAATGGACTGAACATTTAATATCATTTTATTGCTGTGTATATTGAGCTGAAAAATGTTATTTGATTATTGACCAGAAAAGTAAAGCCATTTTTGCTGCAATTACTTGAATGAACATTAGGCTGCTACTTACCTTCAAGCAACAATGGTTCTGGACTGGCTAACCGTCTCTTCTAACGTGATACCGGAGAACCTATCTTCAAAACCAACTAAACACCATCGGCTTCCAAAGCAAACTGTGCCGCATTTTTAAAAACATTTTTGGTGTGTGTCTGTGTTGAGGGGGCGGAGTGGGGGGTGTTGTATGGGAGTAGGGTCGATCCACTATCTGGGCCAAAGTTGCCAGGCAAATATCCAAATCGTCTAATACTATTTTTTGAACTTAGCTAAAACAGCCGTAAAAAACATCATTAGAAATGTGAACATATTTTTAAAGTGAAAGTAAAGCTCAATTTGACTTTTATTAAAACATATATACAGAAATGTTAATTAACATTAAAATTTGAAACTAGAACTATTTCCAAAGACCACCAAAATACAAAAATAACTTGCTTAAAATGTATCTATTTCCTTACACATTCCCTTTAGATGAAATAAAGCTTCAAATCATTGGGGGATTCTTGACAATATCCTTATATCCGACTCACTTAAATTTAGCATCGAACAATTGTTTAATGTATGCAACATGAATAGATTTTCCATCTCGCTTCACATTTAAATACATTATCTTTCGATTGGAAATACCTACGCAAAGAAAGTCAATATTTGCAAAACTATTAGCACAATTTCTACATTATAATCATTCAATGCTAAAGTTTATTTTTTCCTCTTGTTCCCACACTTTAACACAGCAAAGAATGTTTCATTTAAATATCGCCCTTTTATTTAACTGTAGGCGTTATGCCACCCTCAAACACATTTTCCAAACTCTAAAGTGAGAAATTCTCAATTAGATTTTGCAAAGTAAAAAATACATTTTGTGAGTTAACGTCTCATTTCGACTTTGGAAAAAATATCTTTGTTGTCTTTTGAAGGATGTTACTGAGAGTCTTCTACGTTTCCCGTAGTGGTTTTTTTGGTTCGAACTTTAAACTTTGACCGATACTGTTGTTTTTCCAGGTCCCTTTTCAAACAGATCCTTTCCATGCGTTTTGAACAATTTCAGTTACTTTATCCCTGTGGAGTTCCATATTTCGTTCAAAACCATTCAATTCTTAAGTACGGACACTTATTTACATGTTTTCGATGGTCATTTTCAAACTGTCTACTTGCCTGGATCCTGAATGCTCTATTTGGCTTATTAGTACTGAAAATCACTTGTAAATCACTGTTTCTTTTTTTCTCCCTTTCTAAGGCAATATGGCGATTCCATCATTTTTTCTTTGGCAATTCGTGATATCCAATTATGAAGACACTGTAATTATTTTCATACTGTCCATTACTGAGATGATGTTTCAGTAACTTAACATGAATTATTCATTTGTTCTACTGGGGCACAATTCAACAAAGTGATTTTATTCTCAGGAATAAACTTTGAACTGTGACACTCCATGCCAAACATCACTCCTTCATTAACTCCAGTTTTCATTGAAGTTCGGTAATCTTATTGCTCGTTTCCCACGAAGTTCCAACTGTTCATTCGTGGTTTTTTTTTTTGTTTATTCTCCGTTCAACCAATTATTATGATTTTCAACAATTATATTTTTATCACTCATCGAGACATTTTCCACTATATTTCATAGCAACTTTTAATTCTTTAAGTTAATCAAGTTGTGACTGAAAGTTGACCTTTGTGAATTTTGGTTCCATTGCCATTCAGACAATTCAAGTCGTCAGTCAAGTGTTGGACCTTTTGTGACTGATTCCCAATTGAACACATTAATATTCTTCATACATGAGCAAAATACATTTTCAAACATTAATTTATTTTAAAAAAATCAGGTCTTCCTTTAATTGCTTGTGATTTGCATTTTTTTTCCCCATTTTTGTGCACAACAGGATCAAGCTGATGCAATATAGTTACTCACACATTACTGAAAACATTAGGTAAATCATTACCAAAAATAAAATCCATCCGGAAAATAGGTGATTTAGGAAAAAGTCCCACTTTAACAATTCGGAAAATAAACTGACTTTCTATGTCAACTTGATCCAAAGAAACAGGTTTGTAAATTCAATTAATATTCATAATTAATAGATTTTCTCCTCCCTCATGAAGCTAACGGGAACAAAATTTGTATCGTCAGCCACCATTAATACTTTTAAATTGGTTGCTTGTTTTGTTGGAGACGTTAGGGAGCCTTTCACCATGGAGACAAAACATCCAGACCCACTTTCGGCCCGACTTCCTTCACCCGTAATACAATAAGAATTCTCTAAACTATCCTGAAACATATCGACCATTCTAGCAGATTCTGAGGGAATACATTCCGCTGTACATTTGCTATAGTTTTAGCTATCATTTCCTTTTCTCAAATAGTCTTTCCGGCGGATTCCATTAACATTTCTTCCAAGACAATAAGTCTATTGTTTAGTTTCAATAATTGGCCGTAATGTGTCCCACCTTTTTACAATGACAAATCTTAGGATTTCGGAAGTCACCTCCAGCACCCTCACTTTCCTTTCAGTCCTGATGAAATACTTACAGACTGTCAGTCGCCTTTTTCTCCCTGATTACATCTTGCAAGGTGTTTTCGCTTTAAAATTGCTTTCTGCGCCTTCTGACTCGTTAAATCTGAAGCGTGGAGTGTCCCCATCTACCTCCCACACTCACCGTCACTGAACAGGAATTTTTCAAGCTTCCAGTCCTCTCCTTGACTGATAAGTCTGCTCGGACTTCCCCCTGTTAGAATCTCCTCAATTTTTTCTTAGTTTCTTTTTTCTTTAGGCTGCGTCTGGCTATCTGCCCCCTTTACCCCAATATCTCTTAACAACTACCTTCAACCAATTTTCGTTTGGTACTGTCTGTCATTCTCTTCTAAAGTGCTTCCCTGGCACCTCTGTTCAAAACCTGCTGAACTCCAAGAGCTTCCAAAACAAACTGCTATTTTTTTTTCTTCTTTATTTTGTTTTCCGCTTACGATGGCCTTGACTCACTGGGACAGTGTTGCAAGGCAAAAGCCAAATTCGTCTATTCTTCGAAGGGTCATGAGGACTCGAAACGTCAACTCTTTTCTTCTCCGCCGATGCTGCCAGACCTGCTGAGTTTTTCCAGGTAATTCTGTTTTTGTTTTTGTTTTGATTTCTAGCATCCGCAGTTTTTTGTTTTTATCTCAGACAAAAACTACGGCTGCAGGGGCAGGACAGGCACTTGGATTCCTGCTATGAGTAAATCACCAACGACTTCCCAAAGACTATCCAAAATGTACAAGACATAAGTCAAGAGTCTCATGGAATGCTCCCCACTTGCCTGGATGAGTGCACCTCCCACCACACTCAAGGAGCTTGACACAGTTCAGGGCAAACTAACTCGCTTGTTTGGCACTACACTTACAGATATTCATTCCTTCCACCACGGATGCACAGTAGCAGCAGCGGGTACTTTCTGAAAGATGCACTGCAGTGCTTCATCAAGGGAAGTTAGAAAGAAACTTCCAAACCCCCGAACTCTACCAGCTAGAAACAGAAGGGCAGCAGATAGATGGGACCAACACTTCCTGGAATTTCCTCTCCAAGACACTCACAATCCTGACTGGGAGACACTTCAGCGTGTAACCACTTTCATTGTGTCACAATCCTGCAAGTCCATCCTAACCAAAAGTGTGGGTGGTCTTGCATCGCATGAATTGTGGCGTTTTGACAAGGCAATTGTCATGAAGAAATATTAATGTCTATACTGTTATTGGAAATTAAGTTTTAAATAGGCTTTAGTGGTGAATGTGTCTATATGTGTGTCTGTGTGTTTCCTCATTCGGTTAAAGCCAGCTAGCCTGGTCGCTTTGCTGTATAGAAATAAATATTTTGCAACGGTGATTCGAAAAACCGTGAAGTTCAGAAACATAGTTGTTAACGGGGCACTATGCATTTAATAAAAAAACATTCAAAAAATTGAATAACTCTTGCAATTAGCTAGAATATGTCAAACAATTTATGATTTAGAGGAAGTGCATTTGAGAGTACGTGTGTGCCTGTGGATATATGGGCGCCATGAATGAATGTGTGTCATTGTTTATTCATGAGAATATGTGTCCTACTGTGTGTATGGACGTGCGTTTTGTTTTCTGTTTGTGTGTAAGTATGCATATGAACGTTTCTATGCATGTGTGTGTGAGAGAGGTTGTTATTCAGTGTATTTTTTTGTGTGTGAGATTGTGCTTGTATGTGTAATGTGTGTGTGTGTGTTTGTATATATGTGATTGTGCTTCTGTGAATGTATCCTTCAGTTGGAATGTTTTTCATTAAGTCTGTGAATACCTTTGTCTGAGGGCATACTTGAGTCTGTGAGCATTTTTGGATGTGTGCACGCAAGCATATATGTGTTTGTGTATGTTTGTTATTCATTATGTCTCTGCATATGTGTTCCTCTGTGTGTGTGTGTGTGTATGTGTGTGTGTGTGTGAGTGTGAGTGTGCATGTGTGTGTGTGTGTGCCTGTGGGCATGGGCTTGAGTCCCTGTGTGTATCTGTGTGTGCGTGTGTGTGACAGAGAGCGAGAAAGAGTCAGAGAGCGAGAGAGAGAGAGAGATAGGCACAGAGAGACATAGAGAAGTGAGATAGAGAGAGATCAAGAGAGACAGTGAGGGAATGTTTATTTGAGTGTGTGTGCATTTCTGTGTGTATGTGTGTACCTGTCTGCTAATGTGTTTGCATTTGTCTAAGTGTTTGTGTGTGCGTGTGTGAAAATGTGTATGATTCTGTGTGTGACACAGTGAGTTTGTTAAAATATGTCTTTCTGTCGCCCTTTCTATGCTTGTATGCTTGAGTATGTACATTTTTTGGTGTATGTATTTTGCATATGCCTGTTTGTGTTTTTTTTCTATGTTTGTGTGTGATTGTATGAGTTTATGTGTGTTATCTGTGCCTAGCTTTTGTGTGTGTCTGTGTGTGTGTCTGTGTGGGTATGCCTGTCTGTCATGTTGTTTGTGCCTGTATGCATGTGTATGCTTTTGCTCCTGTGCTTCTCTGTGTGTTTCTGTGTTTTTCCTGTGTATTTTATGTGTGCTGTTAGGTGTGTTTTTTTGTGCCGAAGTATTTCCAGCAATTTGTGTCAGTTTGTTTTTCTCTGAGTGAATTTACTTACATTTGCTTATTCACTTTTTTGAATTTGTTTGTATGTGTATGTACATAATTATGCGTGTGTTTCGCTGTGTATTTCTGTGTCAGAAAGCGTTTACAAGTGTATGTGTGTGCCTAATTATCAGTGTGTACGTGCACGTTAGTTTGTCTGTCATTGTGTGTGTGTGTGTGTGTACTTGTACAAGTGTTCATGAGTCAAATTCAGCGTGAGTTTTAGTTTGTCTGCTTGTCAGTGAGAATTTGAATGTGTGTGTATGCCCTTGTGCATATGAGTGTCTGTGAGTGTGCTTTTGTTTGACTAATTAGGTATGAATTTCTTGGTCTGTAATTAGTTATGACTGTGTGTGTGATTGTGTGTGTGTGTGTCTGTGAATGTGTGTGATGATCAGATTATTTCTGCATGTGTTTGTGTTTGTGTGCCAATGTGTGTGTATGAATCATTGTGTGTTTCCATGTTGTTCGATGTGTCTGTTTCTCGTTTTGTCTGCATGTGTTTGAAAAATCCTGCATGTGTGTGTGTTTCTTATTGTTCCTGTTTGTGATATTGTGTATGTTGCAGAGAGGGAATATGCTTGTGTGCCAACGTACATGTGCATGGGAGTGTGTGTGTTTCCGCATGCATGTGCACATATATGTTTTAACGTGCATTGATGCTTTAGTGGAAATGCTTTTGCGATAATGTGTGTGTGTGTCTTTGTGTGCGTGTGAACGTGTGTGCATGTGTGTGTGTGTGTGTTTGTGCATGATTGTGTACACATGTTATTTTCTTTGTGTATGGATGTGTGTTTTGTCTTCTGTTTGTATGTCTGCATGCATGTGAGTATTTCTGTGCATTGGTGTGTGAGAGGTAGTTATACATTGTGAGTGCGTGTACAAGATTGTGATTGTCTGTGTTGTACGTGCGCATGCGTTTATGTTTGTGTGTGTGATTGTGTGTTCCTGTATATCTGTGGGGTGGGTTTATTTCTGTGTTTAAGTGTGTTGGAGGGAACGTTCCTGGGCGTGTGTCTATGAATGTCTTTGTTTTAGTGTGTTCTTGTATTTGTGCATTATTGTCTGTGTGCAAGCGAGTATATGTGTTTGTGTGTAAGTGCATGTGAGTTTGTATTTTAGCTTTTGTGTATTTGTGTTATGTGTGTGTGTATATATATATATGTGTGTGTTTGTATGCATGTATACACATGAGATTATATGTTTGTCTGTGTGCGAGCAAGGATGTTGCTTTCTGTTTGTCTGTATGCTGCATGTGATTGTGTCTTTTTGTGTGTTTTTGTGTGTTTTAGTGTTTGTGTTTATGCGTATTATGCAGTTTGTGCCTCCATATGTGTCTCTGTGTGTGTGTGTGTGTGGGTGTGTGTGCAGGCGCGTGGGTGTGTGCACTTCTGTGTGTGTGTGAGAGAGAGAAAGAGATAGAGAGGCAGAGAGACAGAGAGAGTCAGACAGAGCCAGAAAGAGACAGAAATGAGATTTTATTTGACTGTGAGTTTCTCTGTGGGTGTGTATGTGTGTTTCTGTGTATGTATGT